>NW_026728522.1:0-44875 GCF_030684315.1 Stegostoma tigrinum | reverse complement strand
GTACATGGGGGGCTGTGAGTGGGGGGGGTACATGGGGGGCTGTGAGTGGGGGGGGTACATGGGGGGCTGTGAGTGGGGGGGGTACATGGGGGGCTGTGAGTCGGGGGGTACATGGGGGGCTGTGAGTCGGGGGGGTACATGGGGGGCTGGCAGACGGATTGGCAATAATTCCTGGCCTCCCCCTGTGTGTCCCTAGGTCTGCCTGGACAGACGCTGTCAGAACGCATCGCTCCTGGGTGTGAGCACGTGTTCGGAGAAATGTCACGGACGTGGCGTAAGGAGTCACCATCCATTCCCGGTCACTCTCACAGGAACCACCCCCCCCCCCCCCCCCCCCCCCCCGACCTCCCCGTCCCTCATCACTGAGCTCTCCGCTCTCTCTTGCGCTCTCTCTCTCTCTCTCGCGCTCTCTCTCTCTCTCTCTCGCGCGCTCTCTCTCTCTCTCGCGCTCTCTCTCTCGCCGCGCCGCGCTCTCTCTCTCGCCGCGCCGCGCTCTCTCTCTCGCCGCGCCGCGCTCTCTCTCTCGCCGCGCCGCGCTCTCTCTCTCTCGCCGCGCTCACACACTCTGACAGCGGGTTAGGGTTTGGGGTTCTGAGCCCAGGGCTCTCGGGGTTCAGGCAGTTTGGTTGCTGTGTTTTGGGGTTGAGGGTTTCAATGTCGGGAGTTTTGGGGTCGGTTGTTGTCAGGGGTTTCGGGGGGTTGTGGGGAGTCGGCAGTTGTTGGTGGATCGGGGGGTTGGGGGGATCGGGGGTTGTGGGAGGTCGGGAGTTGTGGGGGGCGCGGTTTCTGTGTTGCCAGCTGGTACCTCACTGATCCCTCTCGTGACCCTCCCCAAACTCTCAGGTCTGTAACAGTAATAGGAACTGTCACTGTGACCCTCGGTGGGCCCCGCCACTCTGTGATCAAGCCGGACTTGGGGGCAGTATCGACAGCGGCCCCATCCTCCCTGACGGTGAGTCATGTTCGTCCCCCCCCGTCCCACCGTCCCGTCCTCCTCCCCCGTCTTCCCCCGTCTCTCCCTCCCCACCTCCCTGTCTGCCCTGCCTCCCACTCTCCCGTCTCCCCATCCCCAGGTGGTCTTTGCTATGTCATGTTACAGACCTGGGGTCCTTTAGCCAGGGCCCGTGTGGAGTATAGTCCCCACACTATGGGAGGGATGTGGAGGTTTCGGAGAGGTTTGCCTGGATTGGAGTGTATAAGGAGAGTTTGGACAAACACGCTGGAGTGTCGGAGGCCAAGGGGCGACCCGATGGAGGCATGGATAGGATGGATAGCCTGAATCCTTTTCCCGGGGGGAATGTCAGAGTGTCCAATACTAACAGACATGGGTTTAAGGAGAGGCTGGAACATTTAATGGCAGAATGGCATTATGGTCGGTACAGATAGGATGGGCTGAAGGGCCTGTTCCTGAGCTGTACTGTTCTATGTTCCCTGAGGTGGGGAGAAACCAGCAACGGGACTGAGACGGATGAGCCGTGCTGATCGTATAGAATGGCAGAGGAGGCCCGAATGGCCTGCTGCTATTTGCTGTGTTTTGTGCCCTCGCACTTGAGCCTGACGTCTCTGGGAGGGGTACTATGGGCAGTTACAGACAAGCAGGAGGCTGGAAGAGTACAACAAGCCAGGTAGCATCGGGAGATAAGGAGCAGTCACCGTTTCAGGAATTAATCCCATATCCAGGCTTGGGGAAGGGTTCTACCTCCAGCTCATCGATCCAGCCTGGTCCCTTATTGCACAAAGATCTGGGTGGCCGGGAGGTATCTGGAGACGATGAGTATTCACATATACTTTCACTTCTTTGGTGTTCCCACAGACCAGAAAGCTCTGCTGATTGGGCTGTTATTCAGTTTCCTGTTACTGATCCCGGGGAGCCTGCTCTCGGTGTTCTGCTGTTCCAGGCACAGAGCAGCCATCCGCGTTCACTGGCTGAACTGTTACAGGCAACCAGCTGTGGCAGACAGGTAATGAGCCAATAACACTCGGTCACACTGGATCACGCAGGGCCATGCTGGATCTCTGGGGCAGAGAGCCTCACAGTGAGTGACACTGTCATTCAGGATCATATTGAGCCATGCTGGATCACACAGGGTCCTATTACCTCTCACTGTGTTTCACCGGGTCACCCAGCTGTCCTCACGCTGATGGCCTTCAGTGTCCGTGGCCCCACAAACCAATCAGCAGCCTGTAACTGGCCTAATCTCCACCAGACACTGTGTTCTTGCCTGGCCACGGAGGAGATCTCAGAGCAGAGGGAGGCTGTTCCGCCATTTAATACTTTCCTGGCTGATCTCATCGCAGCGTCAACTCCACTTTCCTGCCCACTCTTTATGAGAGGCTGGGAATCCTGCAGCGAGTAACTCACCTCCTGACTCTCCAAAGCCTGTCCACCATCTACAAGGCACAAGTCAGGAGAGTGATGGAATACTCCCCACTTGCCTGGATGGGGGCAGCTCCAGCAACACTCAGGAAGCCCGACACCATCCAGGACAAAGCAGCCGCTTGATTGGCACCACATCCACAAGCCTCCCACTCCCCCCACCGACACTCAGTCACAGCAGTGTGTACTGTCTACAAGATGCACTGCAGGGATTCACCAAAGATCCTCAGGCAGCACCTTCCCAACCCACGTCCATGCCCAGTATGCATTCTCCCTACTACCCCACTGTCGCATGCCCTCCCCCTAACTGAGCATGCCCTGTACCACTCTGACTGAGTGTAAGTGTTCAGTCATTTCTGGAGCTGGTGTCAGCAGAGTTTTTTGCTGAAACGCTGTCGATGGCTTCTGACAGGGAGCTCCTTTCCCTTTCACAGAACTGTCTCACGGAGAGATGAAGCGAGCTCACAGCCTGGTCTGTGCCTGAGGATTCTGAGCGGGCTCTCTCCAAGGGAGGTGAGAAACACAGTGATGAGCACATGAACACAGGAGATAGAGACTGAAGGAGAGCTTGGAAATGGGCCTGAAGCTGCAGGAAACACCAAGTGAAATCATTATCAGAGAGAAATGAGAACACAAGAGCACACGCAGTGGACAGAGATTGGGAGTTAGCACAGGCTGGCAGAGGCCGAGGTCAAAGGGGCAAGAGTGAGGGAATGAGCAAAGGCAAAGTGGCTCTGTAGGGGGTAACAAGGTGTAGAGCTGGATGAACACAGAATTTCTGGAGAAGGGTCCAGGCCCGAAACATCAGCTTTCTCGCTCCTCTGGTGCTGCTTGGCCTGCTGTGTTCATCCAGCTCTACACCTTGTTAGCTCAGATTCTCCAGCATCTGCGGTTCCTACTGTCTCTGGATGTGTACGGGGGAGAACAAACGCAGGACAAAGGACAAGGCGTGAGGGAGTGAGGGAGGGTTGGTAAAGGATTCAGAGTGAAGGAGGGATTATTGAGGAGGGAGAGAATGAGAGCGAGATACGAATAAAGAAAATTACAGCACAGGAACAGGCTCTTCGGCCCTCTAAGCCTGCGCCGATCCAGATCCTCGATCTAAATCTGCTGCCTGTTTTCCAAGATCTGTATTCCTTTGCTCCCTGCCCATTCATGTATCTGTCTAGATACATCTTAAATGACGCTCTGGGGAAAAGCTTCTTGCTATCCACCCTGTCTATACCCCTCATGATTTTGTAGACCTCAATCAGGTCCCTCCTCAATCTCCGTCTTTCTAATGAAAATAATCCTAATCTATTCAACCTCTCTTCATAGCTAGCACCCTCCATACCAGGCAACATCCTGGTGAACCTCCTCTGCACCCTCTCCAAAGCATCCACATCCTTTTGGTAATGTGGCGACCAGAACTGTACACAGTACTCCAAATGTGGCCGAACCAAAGTCCTGTACAACTGCAACATGATCTGCCAACTCTTGTACTCAATACCCCGCCCAATGAAGGAAAGCATACCATATGCCGCCTTGACCACCCTGTTGACGTGCGTTGTCACCTTCGGGGAACAATGGACCTGAACACCCAGATCTCTCTGTTCATCAATTTTCACCAGGAATTTTCCATTTACTGTATAGTTCGCCTTGAATTTGATCTTCCAAAACGCATCACCTCGCATTTGCCCGGATTGAACTCCATCTGCCATTTATCTGCCCAACTCTCCAGTCTATCTATATTCTGCTGTAATTTCTGACAGTCCCCTTCACTATCAGCTACTCCACCAATCTTAGTGTCATCAGCAAACTTGCTGATCAGACCATCTATACCTTCCTCCAGATCATTTACATATATCACAAAGAACAGTGGTCCCAGCACAGATCCCTGTGGAACACCACTGGTTACAGGTCTCCAATTTGAGAAACTCCCTTCCACTACTACCCTCTGTGTCTCCCGTTGCCCAGCCAGTTTTTTATCCATCTAGCTAGCACAGCCTGGACCCCATGTGACTTCACTTTCTCCATCAGCCTGCCACGGGGAACCTTATCAAACACCTTACTGGATAGATCCCATCTGGACCTGGGGACTTGTCCACCTGAATGCCTTTTAGGATAACCAACACTGTCTCCCCGCGCCCCCCACCCCCCCCCCCCCCCCCGCCACCACCACCACCTTATACCGATTTGACCTGGAGTAATTTAACATCTATCTCTAACCTCAACATCCGTAATGTCCCTCTCCTTGGTGAATACCGATGCAAAGTACTCATTAAGAATCGCACTCTTTTTCTCAGACTCAGCGCATAACTTTCCTTCTTTGTCCTTCAGTGGGCCAATCCTTTCTCTAGTTACCCTCTTGCTCCTTATGTATGAATAAAAGGCTTTGGGATTTTCCTTAACCCTGTCTCCCAAAGATATTTCATGACCCATTTGAGCTCTTAATTCCTCGTTTCAGATTCACCCGACATTCCTGATATTCTTGCAAATCTTCGTCTGTCTTCAGTCGCCTAGACCTCATGTATGCTTCCTTTTTTCTCTTGGCTAGTCTCACAATTTCACCTGTCATCCATGGCTCCCTAATCTTGCCTTTTCTATTCCTCATTTTCACAGGCACATGTCTCTCCTGCACGCAAATCAACCGCTCCTTAAAAGCCTCCCACATGTCAAATGTGGATTTACCTTCAAACAGTTTCTCCCAATCTACATTCCTCAGATCCTGCCGAATCTTGGTATAGTCGGCCTTCCCCCAGTTTAGTACCCTTCCTTTAGGACCACTCCCATCCTTCTCCATGAGTATTGTAAAACTTACGGAATTTGTGTTTGCTATTTCCAAAGTAGTCCCCTATTGTAATATCAACCACCTGGCCGGGTTCATTCCCCAGCACCAGGTCCAGTGTGGCCCCTTCCTGAGTTGGACTACATACATACTGCTCTAGAAAACCCTCCTGGACACACCTTACAAATTCTGCTCCATCTTGACCCGTAACACTGAGTGAATCCCAATCAATGTTGGGAAAATTAAAATCTCCCATCACCACCACCCTGTTTCTCCGACACCTTTCCATTATCTGTTAACATATTTGTACCTCTATCTCACGCTCGCTGTTGGGAGGCCTGTAGTACAGCCCCAGCATTGTTACTGCATCCTTCCTATTTCTGAGTTCTACCCATATTGCCTCACTGCTGGAGTCCTCCATGGGGCCCTCCTTCAGTCCGGCTGTGATATCGTCTTTGACCAGTATTGCTGGTCCTCCACCCCTTTTACCTCCCTCTCTATCCCGCCTGAAGCATCAATATCCTGGGACAACTAGTTGCCAGTCATGCCCTTCCCTCAACCAAGTCTCAGTAACAGCAATAACATCATACCTCCAGGTACCGATCCAAGCCCAAAGCTCATCTGCCTTGTCTACTACACTACTCGCATTGAAACACATGCACCTCAGACCACCTGTCCCTTTGTGTTCATCATCTGCTCCCCGACTACTTTTCCCTTTAGTCACACTGACTCCATTATCTAGTTCCCTACAGGCTTTCGTTTCCACCTCTTTTCTGTCCAATATTTGGTTCCCGCCCCCCTGCCACATTAGTTTAAACCCTCCCCCACAGCATTAGCAAAAGCACCCCTAAGGACATTGATTCCAGTCCGGCTCAGGTGTAGACCGTCCAATTTGTAATAGTCCCACCTTCCCCAGAACTGGTTCCAATGTCCCAAAAATCTGAACCCCTCCCTCCTGCACTATCTCTGAAACCATGCATTCATCCCGGCTATTCTTTCATTTCTGCACAGACTAGCACGTGGCACTGGGAGCAATCCTGAGATTACTACCTTTGAGGTCCTACTTTTTAACTTGGCTCCTAATTCCCTAAATTCTGCTTGTAGGACCTCATCCCATTTTCTGCCTATATCGTTGGTGCCTAAATGCACCATGACAGCTGGCTGTTCACCCTCCCCCTTCAGAATGTTCCGCAGCTGATCAGAGACATCCCTGACCCGTGCACCTGGGAGGCAACATACCATTCGGGAGTCCCGTTTCTGACCGCAGAACTGCCTATGTACTCCCCTTACAATTGAATCCCCAATGACTATCGCCTTTCCACTCTTTTTCCCGCCCTTCTGTACAGCAGAGCCAGCCACGGCACCATGAACCTGGCTACTGCTGCCTTCCTCTGGTGAGCCATCTCCCCCAACAGTATCCAAAACGGAATACCTGTTTTGGAGGGAGATGACCGCAGGGGACTCCTGCACTGGCTTCCTCTGCCTTTTGGTCACCCATTCGCTACCTCCTTCAGCAATCCTAATCTGCGGTGTGTCAATTGCTAAACGTGCTATCCACGACCCCCTCAGCATCGTGTATGCTCCAAAGTGAGTCCATCCGCTTCAGAGCCGCCATGCGGTCGAACAAGAGCTCCAGCTGGACACACTTCCTGCACCTGAAGGAGTCGGGGACATCAGTCGTGTCCTTGAGAACCCACATTGAGCAAGAGGAGCACAACACGGGTGTGAGATCTCCTGCTGTTTTTATAACATTAAATTATAGATAAACGAAATGAAAAACGTTTTACCAATCACTGCTTACCAGCACACGATAAAAAGAAATGAAGAAAAGCACTTCCCCTCCCCTTTTGTTTTGGTCAGAGGGGGAGGGCGGTGGGAGACACTGCGTGCGTAATGTTATTGCATTTAGCGCTTGTCAAAACATATCAGTTCCCTCACCTTCCCAGAGCGGAATTCGACTGCTCCCTCTCAGCTCTGCTGCCGAAATGACAAACTCACCTCCCCCGCATTCCCCTCACACTCTCTCCCAACTCCCACCACTGAACAAATCGATAGTTGAGAGAGATCGTGATGGAGGGATTATTGAGGAGGGAGAGAATGAGAGGGGGATAGTTGAGCGAGAGTAAAGGAGGGGGAGCTGCTGGGAGATGGACCAGCTGGGAGGCGGTCGGGGAGCAGCCGGGAGACGGTTGGGAAGCAGCTGGAAGGCAGTCGGGGAGCTGCTGGGAGGCGGAGCAGCTGGGAGGCAGAGCTGCTGGGAGGCGGTCGGGGAGCAGCTGGGAGACAGTCAGGCTGAAACAGATTGCAAAGCTGGGAGGTGGGTGACTGAGGGGTTTGGTAAAGGATACGAATGTGATTCTAGAACATTACAGCACAGTACAGGCCATTCGGCCCTTCGGCACTTGACACTCTCCTCATTGTCAAATGTTCTGCCGCAGGGTTTGGGTTCACTCCTAGTTGGGCAGCGACAAATTGGGAGCGGAGGTGGAGGATCTCGTTGTAAGGGACAGTGTTTGAGAGTCACAGCCCCGAGTTTTGAGAAGATTTGTAGCTCAGGTTGAGGTTCTGGATGTGAGTTTGCTCGCTGAGCTGGAAGGTTCGTTTTCAGACGTTTCATCACCATTCTAGGTAACATCATCAGTGAGCCTTTCTTATTTATAAATAGAAAGCGGGACATAACACCAGCGCTTCGTCGGAGGCTCACTGATGATGTTACCTAGAATGGTGACAAACGTCTGAAAACGAACCTTCCAGCTCAGCGAGCAAACTCGCATCCAGTTACACCCCCGTCCGCGCGACGACCCCCCCCCGTCCGCGCGAAGACCCCACCCCCGCGCGAAGACCCCCCCCGTCCGCGCGACGACCCCCCCCGTCCGCGCGACGACCCCCCCGTCCGCGCGACGACCCCCCGTCCGCGCGACGACCCCCCCGTCCGCGCGACGACCCCACCCCCGTGCGAAGACCCCCCCCCGTCCGCGCGAAGACCCCCCCGTCCGCGCGAAGACCCCCCCCGTCCGCGCGAAGACCCCCCCCGTCCGCGCGAAGACCCCCCCCGTCCGCGCGAAGACCCCCCCCGTCCGCGCGAAGACCCCCCCCCGTCCGCGCGAAGACCCCCCCCCGTCCGCGCGAAGACCCCCCCCCCGTCCGCGCGAAGACCCCCCCCCCGTCCGCGCGAAGACCCCCCCCCCGTCCGCGCGAAGACACCCCCCCGTCCGCGCGAAGACCCCCCCCCCCCGTCCGCGCGAAGACCCCCCCCCCCCCGTCCGCGCGAAGACCCCCCCCCCCCCCCCCCCCCGCGCGACGAACCCCCCCCCCCCCCCCACCTCCCGACAACCCTCCCCGCGACACCTCCTCTCCCGGCGTGGCGTGGCGGTGCCTGTTGGGACAGGGAAAGCCCAAGTTAATGGCTGGGCCTAGTGACCCGCTCTACTTGAGTGTCAGGGAGGCTCATCGACCAGACTGTTTCCTCAGATACTGCCGGACCTGCTGAGCTTCTCCAGCATTCCCTGATTCTCTTTCTCATTCCTAGCATCCGCAGTTTGTGTTGGAGTAAGGCAGGAGCTGGGTGAGCCTGTGGCCATTCGGCCCTGTGTGGGGTACTGTTATCTCCCTGAGCCTGACCAGTGTGTATTGTGCATTCCCCATGAACAGCTGGATCAGGGCCAGTACCTCCCTCGGAGCCCAAGGCCTGGGGACATGGCCAGTGCGTCTGCCGGCAGGGCCCAGCGCCCACATCCCATCGGCAGGGACCAGGACAAGCCAGTGCGGCCTCCGGCTCCCACAGGGACAGTGTTCCGCCATCCCAGCAATCCCAAAGGGCGGCCAGGGAAAGCCGACCCTCCCCGGAAACCGCCCCCACCATCACTCCCACGCAGACAGGCCTCACAGGTAAGGGGCTCACTCTACACCTGTCGCACGCCCCCATCACGCACCCCCCCCCCCCCCCGGCACACGCAACCCCCGGCACGCACGCACCCATCATGCACCCCCAACCCCCGGCGCACCCCACCTCCTCCCGGTGTGCGCGCACACCCCCCCCACTGCGCGTGCAAACCCACCCCCCCCCGCGCGCATACACCTCCTCTTCCCCCCCAGTGCGCACCCACCCCCGTGTGCTCCCTATGCTGCTTTCTTCAGCTGGCAATCCTCACCAAATGTTCTCTGTTGCAGACTACCTACTGCCTCGTCCCTCAGCAGCTCCCGGACCACACTCACTCATCTCCGAAGAGACCTTCTGGGGTACGGCCTCGTGTTGCTGAAGCTGTTGCTCTGTTCTCCTCTTCACCAGCGAGGTATGTGTTCGCAGTCCGACTGGAACAGCGCAGGCGGCCTGTATTCACACCGAGGTGCGTGTTCACAGTCTGTCTGGGACAGCGCACGGGGCCTGTGTTCACGCCGAGGCGTGTGTTCACAGTCCGACTGGAACAGCGCACGCGGCCTGTATTCATACCGAGGCGCGTGTTCACAGTCTGTCTGGGACAGCGCACGGGGCCTGTATTCACACCGAGGCGTGTGTTCACAGTCCAACTGGAACAGCGCACGGGGCCTGTATTCACACCGAGGCGCGTGTTCACAGTCCGACTGGAACAGCGCACGGGGCCTGTGCTCACACCGAGGCGCGTGATCACAGTCCGACTGGAACAGCGCACGGGGCCTGTGTTCACACCGAGGCGCGTGTTCACAGTTCGTCTGGAACAGCGCACGGGGCCTGTGTTCACACCGAGGCGCGTGTTCACAGTCCGACTGGAGCAGTGCACGGGGCCTGTGTTCACACCGAGGCGCGTGTTCACAGTCCGACTGGAGCAGCGCACGGGGCCTGTCTTTATGCTGCGTTTGTTACTGGCAGAGAACAGGAACTGCTTCCCGTTGTGTATTAGTTTGATATTCTGCCGGGGACACCTCACTTCATTCCAATCCCCCGAGTCTTGTTTCTCCAGCTGTCCTGGTGAGGCTCCTTTGGGCACCTGGGGCCCACTCACTGTCCTGGTCAAACTACTGACCTTCTCCGTTCTCTACTCCCCACCCACATCTGGGACAGAAAGCTCCAGTTCCCTGGATGCCAGCCCTTCTTCATTCTCGTGGATGTTCAATCCCTGTAATGCGTCCATTCCCCACAGGGACCACCTACTAACCCTCACTTATTTTTCCTCTCTAACTGACCCATCCAGTACCCACCCCCACCCCACCACTACCCTCCTCCGCCTCACCAAACTAGTCCTCACCCTCAGTAACTTTTCCTTCAATTCTTCCCCCTTTCTCCAAACTCAGGGGGTTGCCATGGGCTCTCGCATGGCCCCCAGCTAGAGCTGCATGTTTGTAGGTTCTGTTGGTCAGTCCTCCTTCACAATGTACATCTGTACTGTTCGCCAACTTCCCCTGTTACATCCGCGCTACATCCTGCACCCAGGCCGTCGCCAACCTCACTAGCAATTTCCACCCCTCCCGCAGCCTCGCTTGGGTTAAGGTTCTTGTGAAAATTTGTCGCTCTGGTTGTGAGTTTGCTCGCTGATCTGGTTGGCTATCCGATGTACATTTTGTTACTCTGTTCGGGCATCATCAGTGCTGCCTCACATGAAGTGATGCTGTTCTACTCTGCTTGGAATTTCAAGTTAGCCATAACTTGAGAAATTTCACACCAAAAATCATTGTACCAAACACTACCAACCAGCAATAAACAACAGCCCTTGGACAGAACTTCACCATCGATTGACACAGGACCCGAACAGAGAGAAAACACGCTCTACCGGAGAAACTGACCAAAGTGACCAACCACAACCGTAAGGACAAAGCCAGCTCACGGATCTGGCAGGCTATTACAGAAACCGACAAAGCTGTTCTATTACACAGGCCACAGAGATGTGATAGTCCAGACCTCTTGGCCGCTCGGGAAGCGACACTAAAAGCTAATGCGCTCACGGATGAAAGCCAACAAGCTACCAACAAACTATAATCCCCACACTGAACTGGAGAAATTATTGGGACACCCTCAAAATGTCAGAGAGAAAAGCACTCAAAGGACACAGGAAAGACAAGAACATTATAACCCTACCAGCGGACTAAAGGTCGTTATGAACAAAGGAGACGACATTGAGAAAGTACAGGCACTGCTTGCAGATTCCCACACTTAACAACAGCTGGTGGTAGACCCAACAGCGCAGCTGGATCAGAGATAATAGGAAATGTAGATGCTGGAGAATCTGAGATAACAGGATCACCCAGACGTCGAAGCGAATAATGAATGCAAGGCAGATAAATAAGACAGACGACATGGGAATGATGAGGCATAAACACCCCCCACTTCAATGAACTGCCTAAAGTACACAAACTGGACATTCCCCCAGACCCACTGTGTCTTGGCCAGGCACACGTTCACACAAACTGGCCAAGGACCTACAGCAGAGACTGAAACACCAAGCTGACGGAGCACCCCACTGTATCCACTCAACCCAAGATTTCCTCAATACACTCAAGAAGATAAAAATCAGCGACAAAGAAATTATGGCATCTTTGACATCGCAGCTTTATTCATACCAGTTGACAGCCCACTAGCCAAAGAAACAGTGGCTACATTACTAGATGCAGCAGGAACGCTGACTCCAAACAGCTTCATCAGCGAGGACATCCTCCTCAGGCTACTGGACCTATGCCTCACGACACACATCATCTTTAATGGCCAGATATACGAACAAATCAACGGCACACCTGTGGGGTCACCAGTCTGGGGGCTTGGTGCAAAGGCAGTTGTACAAAGACTGGGACGCAGTACCCCCCCCCCCCGCCCCCCCCACCAATACGGCCACACCCGTGGGTCCAATACACAGACAACACATTTATCACCATTAAACACACCAAGCTCGAAGAAATGCACCATCTCATCATCAATAGGATCAAATTTACAAGAGAAGAGAAAAACAACAATCGACTTCTGTTGCTAGAGGTCAGGATAAAACGAGTAGCAGCAGGAAGCTCCAAACCACAGTAAATAGGAAGGTGACCCACACTGATCAAACCCTCAACTTTCACAGCTATCATCCCAATGTTCACAAACAAAGTTGTGTAAGGACACTATTCAAACAGGCGACAACCCACTGCAACTTCCCAACAGGGGGAAGAGCACCTACACAGGGCCTTCACTGTCGATGAACACCCACCAGCTTCGTCTGCAGCTCTCTGCTAGATAGACATCACCATGAGAACACAATACACCCCAAGACACTAGCCACACTGTTCTAGGCCAGGCACATATCAGAACTACCTGCGAGACTCCTACAATCACTAGGAATCAGGGTGGCTCACAAGCTCACAGCCACTCTACGACAAACACTTAACAAGGACCAAAGACCCCATACTCATGACATGCAGGATCAAAGCAGTTTACAAAATACCTTGCAAAATGACTGCGGTAAACACTATATCAGACAGACAGGAAGGAAACTAGCCGTCAGGATACATGAACAGAGTTGTGAGAGCATGGAATGCGTTGCCAGCAGCAGTTGTGGAAGCAAGGTCATTGGGGTCATTTAAGAGACTGCTGGACATGCATATGGTCACAGAAATTTGAGGGTGCATCCATGAGGATCAATGGTCGGCACAACATTGTGGGCTGAAGGGCCTGTTCTGTGCTGTACTGTTCTATGTTCTATGTTCTTAACATCAGCTAGCAGCAAAACGACACGATGAACCTTCCCTCACCTCAGTGCACTTGGACAGTGAAGGCCATCAACTTAACTGGGACGACAGGGCCATCCAAGCTCAGCCAACCACAGACACACAGGGGAATTCCTAAATACCTGGTTTTCAATGCTTAATGCATCAACAAACATGTGGAATTAGACCCCGTTCACAAACCCATGCAGAACAGAATTGGAAATGGCAGAACGCAACTTAACAGACAGGATCATATAAATTCCAAGTGGAGTAGAACCAAATCGCTTCATGAGGGACCTCGCTGATGATGTTTCCTAGCATGGTGATGAAACCTCTGTAATGATAACCAGGCAGCTCGGTGAGCAAGTCAACAACCTCACTTGGTCTATCTCAGACACCTCCCTCCCCTTTCGCGACCGCTCCGTTTCCATTTTTGGTTACAGTTTACAGAATGACATTTGCTGTAAACCGACAGATTCCCATAGCTACCTAGACTACAGCTCCTCCCACCCTATATCCTGGGAAACATCCATCCCATATTCCCAATTCCTCTGCCTCTATCATATCTGCTCTGACGAGGAGATGTTACACTCCCAAGCATCCTGGATGTCTGCCTTTTTCAATGCTCTTTCTCTCCTCTCTTCATCCAGACAGCTTTCCCCCACGCCCCCTCCCTTCCCCACTCCACAGATCTAATCCACCATCCCCCTAAATATCAAAGCTATGGTCCCCCTTGTCCTCACTTTCCACTCCCACCAACCTCCGCATCCAACATATCCTCAACATTTCCTCAACTCCAATTAGATTCCACCACAGAACATAGCACAGTACAGGCCCTTCAGCCCACAATGTTGTGCCAACCTATTATCCTACTCTAAGAACACCCTGCACACCCTACATTTTACTATCCTCCATGTGCCTATCCAAGAGTCGCTCAAAAGACTCTAAAGTATCTGACTCCACTCCCACTGCCAGCAGCACATTCCACACACGCATCACTCTCTGGGTGAAGAACCTACCTCTGACATCTCCCCTATACCTTCCTCCAATCACCTTAAAATTATGTCCTTTCGTAACAGTCATTTCCGCCCTGAGAAAAAATCTCTGGCTCTCCACACTATCTATGCCTCTCATCATCTTGTAAACCTCGATCAAGTCACCTCTCATCTTTCTTCGCTCCGATGAGAAAATCCCTAGCTCCCTCAACCTTTCCTCATAATACCTGCCCTCCAGTCCAGGCAGCATCCTGCAGCTGCTGGAATATCTTGCACTCCCCTCTCCTCTCTGCCTTCCGCAAGGACCATTCCCTTCACCTCTATTTGGTTTGCACCACATTCTCCACCAACCACTCCAGCCCACCCAGTACCTTCCCCTGTAACTGTAAAAGATAAGACCACCTGACCACACACCACCTCCATCCAGGGCCCTAACCAGCCCTTCCAGGTGAGACAGAGTTTCACCTGCATACTCTCCAGCCTGGTCTTGTGCATCCGGTGTTCCTGATATGGTCCTGTATGTTGGTGAGACCAAACCTGGACTGGGTGACTTTCACCAAGTAACTTTGCCTGGTCTGTAATGACCAACCTAACCTCCTGGTCACTGCCCACTCCCCACTCCCCCTCCGACATCATCTGACCTTGGCTCACCCCCCACCCAGTGTTACTGCGACTCAGAACACAAAAATACCTTATCTTCCACCTGGGCATCGAACAGCCCGAGGACTCAACACTGAGTTCCCCAATTTCAAATAACCTTCCCACCCATCCCCCAGCTCCCCTTCCATTCCACCTTCCGACCCTGCCTTCCAGCCACCAACTGGATTCATCCCTCCCATTGACCAACCAGGACATACCTACCACCAGTGTCCTCCCCTCCTTCCCCCTTATCTGCAGCTCCCTCTACGCCCACATTCAGTCCTGAAGAAATGTTGACCATCTCTTTCCTCCAGATGCTGCCTGGCCTGTTGTGTTCTTCCAGCCTCCTGCTCACCCACCTTGGATTCCAACTGCGTCTGCAGTTTCTTTGTGTCTAATTTGATCAAGGCCATGGTCAAATTAATTACTCAATGATGGACCCAGGTAGACAGGATAGTGAAGAAGGCATTTGGTATGCTTGCCTTTATTGGTCAGTGCATGGGGTACAGGAGATAGTAGGAACTGCAGATGCTGGAGAATCCGAGATAACAAGATGTAGAGCTGGATGAACACAGCAGGCCAAGCAGCATCTCAGGAGCAGGAAAGCTGATGTTTCGGGCCTAGACCCTTCATCTGAATTGAGAAAGAGGACCTGCTAGATGTCGGGTACTTAGAAATTCACTAACATGCTACATGCAAGGTTTTTGTGCTGGATTAGTGCTTGTGATATTCATGATAATGTGTTATCATTGATTGAGGTTTGGCTCGAACACAGCAAGCAGACAGTCAGTATTAATGATAACAAAGTGTGGGGCTGGATGGACACAGCAGGCCAAGCAGCATCTCAGGAGGGGCTTAGACCTTCATCAGAGAGTCAGTATTAATGAGCCTTTTTCAGGTTGGAAAGATATAACAAGTGAAACGAGGATCTGCCCAAATGCCTCAATATTTTCCTTTGATCAGGTTTGTGACTGGCCATTAGTGAGAGGTCAGGATATTGGCCGTGGTACTGGCTACACCTGTTAATGGTCAGGGCCCTAGCCATGTTCATGAATGACCTGTGTGTTCTACATGGGGCAGTGGCCTCACTTATCAAGTGATCAGTGATTTATCAGGATCCAACTGGATAATGATAAGACGGTGGGTTTTATTTTGAACAATTCCTATTGGCTGTTGGTTGTTGGTTTTGGTTTGATGAGTGAAAAACATTAACAGGAGCTAGGTGTTAAGTGAAGGTTAATCTCTCTCTGTTCCAGCAGGACCGTGACTGGAGGACAACCTGGGAAACACTGACCAATCAGAGATGAGGTACTGATGGAAACATCCGGATGGATATGGAGAGATTCGGATTGGAGCAGAACTGTCTAGTGTGGGGCATGTGAGAGAAATATCTGGATGGGGGATCTGGCTGTGGAGTTGCGGGGGGAGGAATCCTATTCTTGGTGTCCCCCCCCCCCCCCCCCCCATTGGTAAAGTGACTCTACTGCTTCAGCGGCCATTCGTTTTTCAGTCACCGTGGGGACGAGGTGGCTGAGTGATATTACTGCTAGCCTATTAATCCAGAAAATCAGTGAATGGCCTGAGGGCCTGGGTTCAAATCCTCCCACTGCAGGTCCTGGAATTTGAATTAAATGAAAATTGAGAATTAGGAATCTAGAATAGAATCCCGACAGTGTGTAAACAGACCCTTCAGCCCAACAAGTCCACACTGCCCCTCTGAAGACCATCCCACCCAGACCCATTCCCCTAATTTCCCACGTCAAACCCACCTAATCTACACAGCCCTGAACACTATGGGCAACTTAGCATGGCCAATCCACCTAACCTGCACATCTTTGGTCTGTGGGAGGAAACCCACGCAGACACAGGGAGAACATGCAAACTCCACACAGACAGTCGCCCCAGGATAGAGTTGAACCTGGATCCCTAGTGCTGTGAGGCTGCAGTGCTAACCACTGAGCCACCATGCTGCCCTAATGGCCATGAAGACATCATTGATTGTCAGAAAAACCCATCTGAAGGAAAGTACCATCCTTACCTGGTCTGGGCCTACATGTGACTCCAGACCCACGGCAATGTGGCCAACTCTGAACTGCCCTCTGGGTAATTACAGATGGGCAATAAATGTTGCCTGATCAGCAACACCCTCATCCCGTAAATGAACTAAAAAAAACACAAAAGAAGATATTTTTCAATGTGGACCCATCATCTGCTGGCTTTCGTTTGTTAATTCACTTCCAGTTTGTCTCCTTTCAGGCCAAGAGATGCCAGGCCTCCCAGATCAGTGATTATTATTATTTAATAAAAATAAATCCCTTTACAATGGATACAGTTTCTGAAAATTCATTTTCAAACTGCTACAGATTTTACAAACACTTTAATGAAATTCCAACTTCTCCTTATGGCCCTGCTTCAGGGTGCAAGATCATGTCACTGGCTAATCTTCAGAATGTGTCGTGCTGTCTCAGGGAGCTGCTGTTAGATTGTGATTAGGTGCTTGATTGCTAAATAATCCTGTGTCTGTCTGTCTGTGTGTTTGTGCGTGTGTGTTTGTGTGTGTGTGGCTCTGTGTGTGTGTGTGGCTCTCTGTGTGTGTGTGTGTGTGTGTGTGTGTGTGTGTGTGTGTGTGTCTGTGTGTGTGGCTCTGTGTGTGTGTGAGAAGAATAATGCTGGCCCCCAACTTCAGCAGTCACAGGTTGTAGAGTGCGGTGACAATGGTGCCCTGTTTATTACAGACAGAAAGAAGTTGTATATTCATTGTTCTTTCACGGGACGAGGGTGTCGCTGGTTAGGCAGCTTTTATTAACCAGAGGGCAGTTCAGAGTCAACCACATTGCTGTGGGTCTGGAGTCACGTGTAGGCCAGACCGGGTATGGATGGCAGTTTCCTTCCCTAAAGGACATTAGTGAACCAGATGGGATTTTCCCCGACAATTGACAATGGATTCCTGGTCATCATTAGATTCTTAATTCCAGACATTTTATTGAATTCAAATTCCACCATCTGCCATGGCAGGATTCGCGCTCGGGCTTCCAGAACATTATCTGGGTCTCTGGATTGGTGATGGTTATAGCCTGGTAATTGTGTGGCGCGAATGTCACTTGCCATTTGTCAGCCCAAGCCTAGATATTGTCCTGATCTTGTTTCATGTGAACACGGACTGTTTCAGTATCTGAGGAGTCACGAATGGTGCTGAACATTGTGCAAACAAGGCTGGGCGTCCATGAGGTGCTGTGGGCCATCAACAGCAGCAGAACTGTACTCCAGCACAATCTGTAACCTCACGGCCCGGCATATCCCTGACTCCACCATTACCATCAAGCCAGGGGATCAACCCTTGTTCAATGGAGAGGGCAGGGGGGTGCCCAGGAGCAGTACCGGGGCATACCTGAAGACGAGTGACCCTTCCTCAGAGACTTAGTTCTGACCTGCTGAGCTTTTCCAGCAACTTCTGTTTTTGGTCCTGATTGACAGCATCCGCAGTTCTTTTGGGGTTTTTTTAAACATTTGGCCATGGTTTCATTGTCATCATTATCATCTTAATCCTTGATCTTTATTGAATTCAAATTCCGACATTCTGTCATGGAAGAATTTGAATCTGTGTCTCCAGAACATTACATGGGTTCCTGGATAATTCCTCAGGCTTCCCTTCAGCACTCTCAAAAGGACAAACAAAAAAAGAAGTACAGCACAGAACAGGCCCTTCGGCCCTCCAAAACTGTGCCGCTATTCTAACAAATAAACCTGCCTTTATTTGGTCTGTATCCCTCTATTCCCTCCCTATTCATGTCGCCTCTTAAATATCACAACATGCCTGCTTCCACTACCTCTTCGGGCAGTGCATTCCAGGCTCCTACCATTCTCTGTGTGAAAAACTTCCCTCACACACCTCCCCTAAACTCTCTCCCTCTGACCTGTTCCCCCTTGTCATTGTCCTGGGAAAAAGCCTCTGACTATGCACCCCGTCTGTACCCCTCATAATTTTGTAGAGCTCTCTCAGATCTCCTCTCAACCAGTGAAAACAATCCTAGTGCATTTTTCTTACCAAATTGTATAAAAGTTGTGTTCCCCTTCGTTGGTATTCTTCTGAAACGTCCTGATGAGTACAAGCTGAAAAGCTGCAACAAAATATGTCATTTCTGAGCCGTACTGCATCTGTGTACTGCCATGTGAGTGCACATTGAGATTGATGCTTTGGTCGGCCTTTCTAATAAATTACAAGAAAGCTAGCCTTCAATGATGGGTAGTTCAAACAGCGAACGTCCCAGCTGTGAGACACAGGCATCAGGTGCAGGGTTCCGATTTGAACACGGAGCTGCTGTGTGTGTTGGGGTTCCAGAACCATCTCTGTTTTATTCAGTAGGCTGTGTCGGCACTTTAAGAGAATGGGTCAGGGGAGCCAGAGGTGGGAGATTGTGAGGGGCAGTGTAAGAGTGACAGCAGAGCCGAGAGAAGAAACAATAAAGTGTTCTGTGTTTGAGTTTAACTGCCTCTACCTTGTGTTTTATTTCTGGTTCTAGTGAAGCACAAATGCAACAACTGATGATGAGAGTGGCTTCAGACCACGGACTGTGTGAAAGCGTGAATGCCGCTTGCGAGGGAGAGTGTGCACTGTGGGGACATGGGCTGAGACTGGCAACCAGCGGTCTTAGCTGGGAAGATTCCCAATGGTGATAGAACAAAATGGTGGGCCGACTCTGAGCAGTGGGACTGTTTGAGGATCAGATTGTGCCCACCAAATGTTTTAACGTGTGGGTAAAGATGAACAAAGTGTCTAAGGACATTGTGATTGCTTTTCCCCACTTCCATTAGGAAGACCTTTTTAAAGGAGAATTCTGCTGAGGAGGGAACCGTGCTCATGGGGAGTCATTAGGGTGGACTGGAGAAGCACAGGTATAAGCGAGTGGAAAATGTTGCCCGAAACTAGGGAAGGGCAGTCAGAAACGAACAACCCTGAGGACAAGGCACAAGGTACATGCTGCCAAGTGTGGGGGTAGACCAGGAGTCAGTCAGGTCTGTGGGAGAAGCAGAAGGCCCAGGCTGTCTGCAGAGTTCCAGTTAAACATTGTGTGCCAGTCAGGTGAGGCTGGTTGTTTCTGGGTTCTTCCTGAATTTAGGAATGTGACAGGTGCAGCTCTGATTCCTGAATCAATATTTTGGGAAAAGTTAAAAGACCTTGCCACTGGAACATGCCGAGATTTTAGAACATAGAACATAGAACAGTACAGCACAGAACAGGCCCTTCAGCCCACAATGTTGTGCCGACCATTGATCCTCATGTATGCACCCTCAAATTTCTGTGACCATATACATGTCCAGCAGTCTCTTAAATGACCCCAATGACCTTGCTAATGACCTTGACAATGACCTTGTTTTATTCGTTCACAGGATGAGCATGTCGCTGGCTCAGCACCATTTATTGCCCATCCCTAATTGCCCAGAGGGCAGTTCAGAATCAACCACATTGCTGGGGGTCTGGAGTCACATGTAGGCCAGACCAGGTAAGGATGGCAGTTTCCTTCCCTAAAGGATATTAGTGAACCAGATGGGTTTTTCCTGACAATCGACAATGGATTCCTGGTCATCATTAGATTCTTAATTCCAGATATTTATTGCCACCGTCTGCCGTGATTGGATTCGAACCCAGGTCCGCAGAAAGTTATCTGGGTCTCTGGGTTATGGATTAACAGCCCAGTGATAAAACCATGGGGTCATCACCTCCCCCTATCAGATTATACTGCAGACATACACAGGACAAGTGGTGCCAATGGAGAGACCTGTGTACTGCTGGGAGTACAGCTAAGGGACCATTGTGTGGAATTTTCTCTCTAAGTTACCCTGTATAATTCCAATACTCCTGGTTACCGAAATTGAAGTTAAATTAGGCTGTGGTTAATAGGCTAGCAGGCTCACAAAGAAGTTTCCAAGAGATTTTGGACAGATACAGGGATGTCTGTAAGGGACTGGGAGGTGGGGTTGGTATGAAACTAAACTTTGGTTGAAGTGGGAGACTTGTCCAAGACCTCTAAAGGTGTGTTCGGTACTGTACATCATCGAAGTCTAAGGTGGAGAGTAAATTCACCAGTGAATGGGCCACTCCATTCTGGTCTTAAAAACAAATGATACAATGAGGATCTGTAACCTTAAGGTTACAGTCACCCTAGCCCTGAGTGTGGATCAATACCCACTTCCATGCATTGAAGACCTTTTCACTAGACTGGGAAGACATTCTCAAAACTGGATCGACTTACCAGTGGGCCTTATGAAGGAGCTGCTGCTGAAGGCCATGGTGTAGAGGGGATTCTTCCACTGCAACCAACTCCCTTTTAGCATCGTATCAGTGCACAGCCATGGAACAAACATTAAGCAAATGGCCAAGAGGCCAGTGTTTTCTAGACAATAGGGATAGGGATAGTGTAGGGGAGGGGCTTGGATTAGTTCACAGGTCGGCGCAACATCGAGGGCCGAAGGGCCTGTTCTGCGCTGTGTTGTTCTATGTTCTTTAATATTTTAGTTCCTGAATGGTCTGAGAGGAGCATATGAAAATCTGAGAAGAAACCCGATAAGAGATTGCAAGGGCCGGCCTACGATTAAAAAGGGAGAAGTGTGGATTTTTTGAAGACTCCACGGAGTACCTGGGCCACATAGTCAATGGTTAGGGACTGCACAAGGTGCCCAAGAAAATGGAGGCTCTCATGAAGACCCCTAGACCACAGAATGTGTCTCAGCTGAGATTATTTTTTAGGATTTGTACATTGTTGTGCCAAGCCTAACTGTGCTGAAACCCTGCTGGGAAAGTCCACACCTTGTAAACAGACCCAGGAAGTGCAGGAGGCTTATTGGGAGGTAAAGCAAGCATTAGAAAAGTTGGAAGTGTTCATACATTTCAACCGAAAGTTGCCTCAGGCAAGTTGATGTGAGATGTCTTCCCTTATCGTGTTTTACAGAACAGAATGGAGAGGAAAGTGTTCACAGCAAGGTCACGAATGAAGATGGAGGAGAAGTCTGCTCAAGTGGAAAAGGAAGGATTGAGCATCATGTTTGATGTTCAGATGTTTATTTATTTCCTTTACTTGGTGCTGCTAACAGGCCCCTAACCTCCATTTTTGGCCTGTGTATGGGAACACTGTCAATGTTGGTAGCATGCCTACAGAGATGGGCACTGGCTGTATGGGACCACATGCTGACTGGCAGAAAAGCACGGAAATCCACGCGCCCAGTCAAGGGTGCTGTTACCAGGGAACGAAGGCATTCCTGACAGGTACCCGAGAATCGTGTACCTTTCACATGGTTCGCCAACCTGATTCGCTGATATCAACAGCATGTCATCCAGGGAATCAGTCAATCCCACGTGGTCTGAGCCAAGTGGTGGATATAGTCCAGAGAGGGAGGGTCAGTGATGGAGAGCACCTCAGCATTACTCCTTTGGCTCTGTCAGTTGAGTGTTTAATGTGGGCAAAGGGAGTTGTTATTCCCCCCCCCCCCCCCAATTTGGGGGAAGGGCTCTCAAACACAATCACCTGGGGCAGCCCGTGTGGTGCAAATGGAGGAGACGGCCAGGAGCTACTTTTAGTGACCAATTGTGGAATTCCAGCTTGGGGATAAAGTGGGATCCTGCACATGAGTGAGGAAATATGCAGCCATTGTCACTCTTCTCGCACGGGAATGGCCTCAATCACCGTGGCAACACAATCTCACTGATAGCACGGGGCCGAGAGAGGGTTGGCTGCTACATCTCTCGGTAAGGTGGATGACCAAGTATCCCGAGAAGTCAATATTGAGGGAGCAATGATAGACCAACGACCCCACCACCCAAGACATTTTTCCATCCCCTCCCCTGTCTGCTTTCCGGAGAGACCACTCTCTCCGTGACTCCCTTGTTCGCTCCACACTGCCCTCCAACCCCACCACACCCGGCACCTTCCCCTGCAACTGCAGGAAATGCTACACTTGCCCCCACACCTCCTCCCTCACCCCTATCCCAGGCCCCAAGATGACATTCCATATTCAGCAGAGGTTCACCTGCACATCTGCCAATGTGGTATACTGTATCTATTGTACCTGGTGTGGCTTCCTCTACATTGGGGAAACCAAGCGGAGGCTTGGGGACCGCTTTGCAGAACACCTCCGCTCGGTTCACAATAAACAACTGCACCTACCAGTCGCGAACCATTTTAACTCCCCCCTCCCATTCCTCAGACGACATGTTCATCCTGGGCCACCTGCAGTGCCACAATGATGCCACCCGAAGGTTGCAGGAACAGCAACTCATATTCCGCTTGGAAACACTGCAGCCGAATGGTATCAATGTGGACTTCACCAGTTTAAAATCTCCCCTTCCCCCAATGCATCCCAAAACCATCCCAGTTCGTTCCCTCCACCCACTGCATCCCAAAACCAGCCCAACCTGTCTCTGCCTCCCTAACCTGTTCTTCCTCTCACCCATCCCTTCCTCCCACCCCAAGCCGCACCCCCATCTACCTACTAACCTCATCCCACCTCCTTGACCTGTCCATCTTACCTGGACTGACCTATCCCCTCCCTACCTCCCCACCTATACTCTCTCCACCTATCTTCTTTTCTCTCCATCTTCGGTCTGCCTCCCCCTCTCTCCCTATTTACTCCAGTTCCCTCTCCCCATCCCCCTCTCTGATGAAGGGTCTAGGCCCGAAACGTCAGCTTTTGTGCTCCTGAGATGCTGCTGGGCCTGCTGTGTTCATCCAGCTCCACACTTTGTTAACTTGGATAAAATATTGGCCAACTTTGGGAACTCTGAACAAGGAGTACAAACCTTGAAGATGGTCTCAAAGGCCTCGGCTAGGATAGTGATTCAACAAGCTCTCAGCATTTACAGGAACACACCACACCCAGAGCTTGCCACACTCTTAATGCTCAATTACCCGCTGAGAGCCATTGTTTTGCTCACCGCGGTCAGATGAGGCCGGACGGATTGTAGAGGAAACCATGGAAAAGAGATGGTCAGAAAGGTGGGAACCTCAGGAGCAGTTGCAAAGAGACGGTGTTGGCCCAGAATTACACATCTGGGAATAAACAGACCCCAGTGACGATGGTGGTTCATACAGGACCATTGTCCTGTACAGTACGGACCAGGGATCAACTGGTCTGGGGGAAACACATGGACTAGCTGGTCCCTGACTAACAGGGATATCCCTGAGAATACGGATGGCTCCTGCAGTAATTTAAACATCAGCTGGACCTTATCTACCCGTACTGGCATGTTCACTGATCTGAGGACCTGCACACCCAGATCCCTCTGCTTATCAATACTCCTAAGGGTTCTGCCATTCACTGTATAATTTTCACCTGTACCTCATCTTCCAAAATGCACCACCTCGTGTTAGTCCAGATTAAACACTGTCGGCCATTTCTCTGCCCACGCCCCAGCTGATCCATATCCCGCTGTATCCTCTGACAATTCTCCTCACTAACTGCAATTCCATCAATCTTTGTATTATCCACAAATTTACTAATTAGACCAGCTAACGTTTTCCTACAAACCATTTATATAGACCACAAACAGCAGAAATCCCGGCACAGATCCCTGTGGAATACCACCGGTCACATTCTGAAGACCATCCTTCTCTGCTACCCCCCTGTCTCCTGTGACGAAGCCAGGTCTGTAACCAGCAAACCCGATACCACGTGACTCCACCTTTTGTACCAGTCTGCCATGAGGGACCTTGTCAAAGGCTTTACTGAAGTCTGTGTAGACAACATTAACTGCTTTTCCCTCAATCATCTTCATTACCTCCTCAATCAGTTAGTAACGCATGACAACCCGCAAACGACAGTGCTGTCTCGCGCTAATCTATTTCCTTCTAAATGTCTTTGACAATCTTTTCCAATCATCAATGTGAGGCTTACAGGTCTGTAATTCCCTGGATTATCCCCATTATTCTCCTGAAACAATGGGACAACATTGGCTATTCTCCAGTTCCCTGGGACATCACCTTTGGCCAAAGGATACAAAGATGTTTGTTGCTGGGAATGGAAGCTTTGAGTCATAGAGTGAGGTTGGACAGGATGGGACTTTTTCACTGGAGCATCTGAGGCTGAAGGGTGACCTTAGAAGTGTTCTAAATCATCAGGGGCATAGATAAAGTAAATATCAAAGGTTTTTTCCCCGAGGGTGGGAGGTGTTCATGTCAATAGGGGAAGAGAAAGATTTAAAAGGGACCTGAGGGACAGAGGGTGGTCTGTATGAACTGCCTGACGAATTTGCAGATACAGGTACAGTTACAAAATTTAAAAGATATTTGGGTTGGTACATGAATAAGAAAGATTTAGGGGGATATGGGCCACTCAGAGGCAAATAAGGAACGCAGCAGGTCAGGCAGCATCAGGGGAGCAGGAAAGCTGACGTTTCGGGTCAGAACCCTTCCTCAGGGTTTGTTTTAATGGGAAGTGGGGAAGGGAGCTCAGAAATATATAGAGAGGAGGAGTGGGGATGGGGAAGGCAGGTGGAATGGTGATAGGTAAGTCCAGGGAAGCAGTGGTGGGGATTGGTCAGTGAGGTGTGAGGGGCGGATAGGTGGGAGAGAAGATGGACAGATTGTGATAGGTCAAGGAGGCTGGGATGAGAGGGGGAGGGCTGGTCATGGGATGAAGCCTGGGTTGGGGAGATTTTAAAACTGGTAAATTCCGTGTTTAGACCATTATGGTGTAGGCTCCTGAGGCAGAATATGAGGTGTTGGTCCTCCAGTTTATGGGTGGTGTCACTGTGACACTGGAGGAGGCCCGGGATGGACATGTCACCCAGAGAATCGGAGGGGCAATTAAAATGTTTCATGACCGGAAAGTCTTTTTGTCACATACAGAGTGCATATGCTCTACAAAATGGTCTCTGAGTCTCCACTTGGTCTCACCAATGTGGAGGAGGCCACATCAGGATCAGCGGATACACTAAACCAAGTTGACAGATGTGCAGGTGTATCCCTTTCGAATGTGGAAGGTTTGTTTTGTGCCTTGAATGGAGGTGAAGGGGGAGGAGTAGGGGCAGGTGTAGCATTTCCTGTGGTTGCAGGGATAAGTGCTAGGGGTGGTGGGGATAGTGGGGAGTGTGGAGCGGACAAGGGAATTGCAGTGAGAGCAGTCTCTATGAAAGATAGGGTTGGGGAGGGAACTATGTATTGGTTATAGGGTCGGATTGTGGGTGGCAGAAGTAATGGGATAGGTGCTGGAGAAGAAGGGTCTGTTTCTGTGCTGAATGACTTTATAAGGCAACTCAGTACGACCTTCTCAAGGGCAGTTAGAGATGATAATAAATGCTGGGCGAGTCATTAACACCCCCATCCCATTAGTGAATGTAAATAAACATGACTGAAGAAGGATCCTGACCGGAAACGTCAGCTTTTGTGCTCCTAAGATGCTGCTTGGCCTGCTGTGTTCATCCAGCTCCACACTTTGTTATCTCAGATTCTCCAGCATCTGTAAGCACAGAATCCCTACAGTGTGGAAACAGGCCCTTTGGCCCAACAGGTCCACACTGACCCTCAGAGCATCCCATAATTCATAAGGAGCATTCAGGTGGGTTTTCTAGAGCAGTATGTATGTAGTCCAACTCAGGAAGGGGCCACACTGGACCTGGTGCTGGGGAATGAACCCGGCCAGGTGGTTAATATTACAGTAGGGGACTACTTTGGAAATAGCGACCACAATTCCGTAAGTTGTTGTTTGTGATATAGGTAATTGATCTGGAGGACGGTGTAGGTGGTCTGATCAGCAAGTTTGCTGATGACACTAAGATTGGTGGAGTAGCAGATAGTGAAGGGGACTGTCAGAAATTACAAGCAAGATGCCAGGATACTTCAATGCCAGGAGCGTCTGGAATAAGGGGGGTGAACTTGCAGCATGGGTTAGTACCTGGGACTTCGATGTTGTGGCCATTTCGGAGACATGGATAGAGCAGGGACAGGAATGGTTGTTGCAGATTCCGGGATTTAGATGTTTCAGTAAGAACAGAGAAGATGGTAAAAGGGGCGGAGGTGTGGCATTGTTGGTCAAGGACAGTATTACAGTTGCAGAAAGGATGTTTGGGGACTCGTCAACCGAGGTAGTATGGGCTGAGGTTAGAAACAGGAAAGGAGAGGTCACCCTGTTGGGAATTTTCTATAGGCCTCCGAATAGTTCCAGATATGTAGAGGAAAGGATAGCAAAGATGATTCTCGATAGGAGTGAGAGAGACAGGGTAGTTGTCATGGGGGACTTCAACTTTCCAAATATTGACTGGGAACACTATAGTTTGAGTACTATAGATGGGTCAGTTTTTGTCCAGAGTGTGCAGGAGGGCTTCCTGACACAGTATGTAGACAGGCCAACAAGGGCCGAAGCCACATTAGATTTGGTACTGGGTAATGAGCCTCGCCAGGTGTTAGATTTGGAAGTAGGTGAGCACTTTGGTGATAGTGATCACAGTTCTGTTATGTTTACTTTAGTGATGGAAAGGGATAGGTGTATACCACTGGGCAAGAGTTATAGCTGGGGGAAAGGCAATTACGATGAGATTAGGCAAGATTTAGGGAGCATAGGATGGGGAAGGAAACTGCAGGGGATGGGCACATTAGAAATGTGGAGCTTATTCAAGGAAAAGCTCCTGTGTGTCCTAGATAAGTATGTACCTGTCAGGCAGGGAGGAAGCTGTAGAGTGCGGGAGCCGTGGTTTACGAAGGAAGTGGAATCTCTGGTCAAGAGGAAGAAGAAGACTAATGTTAGGATGAGATGTGAAGGCTTAGTTAGGGCACTTGAGGGCTACAAGGTAGCCAGGAAAGACCTAAAGAGAGAGCTCAGAAGAGCCAGGAGGAGACATGAGAAGTTGTTGGCGGATAGGATCAGGGTAAACCTAAGGCTTTCTATTGGTATTTAAGGAATAAAAGAATGACAAAAGTAAGATTAGGCCCAATCAAGGATAATAGTGGTAAGTTGTGTGTGGAGTCAGAGGAGGTAGGGGAAGCGCTAAATGAATATTTTTCAACAGTATTTACTCTAGAAAACGACAATGTTGTCGAGGAGAATACTGAGAAACAGGCTGCTAGATTCGGTGGGATTGAGGTTCACAAGGAAGAGGTATTAGAAATCCTTCAGAAGGTGAAGATAGATAAGTCCCCTAGGCCAAATGGGATTTATCCTTGGATCCTCTGGGAAGCCAGGGAGGAGATTGCCGAGCCTTTGGCATTGATCTTTAACTCGTCATTGTCTACAGGAATAGTGCCAGACGACTGGAGGATAGCAAATGTGGTTCCCCTGTTCAAGAAGGGGAGTAGACAACCCTGGTAATTATAGACCAGTGAGCCTTACCTCAGTTGTTGGTAAAGCGTTGGAAAAGGTTGTAAGGGATAGGATTTATAATCAACTAGAAAAGAATAAATTGATTAGGGATAGTCAGCACGGTTTTGTAAAGGGAAGGTCGTGCCTCACAAACCTTATTGAGTTCTTTGAGAAGGTGACCAAACAGGTGGATGAGAGTAAACCGGTTGATGTGGTGTATATGGATTTCAGCAAGGCGTTCGATAAGGTTCCCCACAATAGGCTCTTGTACAAAATGCAGAGGAATGGAATTGTGGGAGATATAGCAGTTTGGATTGGAAATTGGCTTGCTGAAAGAAGACAGAGGGTGGTAGTTGATGGGAAATGTTCATCCTGGAGACCAGTTACTAGTGGTGTACCGCAAGGGTCGGTGTTGGGTCCACTGCTGTTTGTCATTTTTATAAATGACCTGGACGAGGGCGTAGAAGGATGAGTTAGTAAATTTGCAGACGACACTAAGGTCGGTGGAGTTGTGGATAGTGACGAAGGATGCTGTAGGTTACAGAGAGACATAGATAAGCTGCAGAGCTGGGCTGAGAGGTGGCAAATGGAGTTTTATGCGGACAAGTGTGAGGTGATGCACTTTGGTAGGAGTAACCGGAAGGCAAAGTACTGGGCTAATGGTAAGATTCTTAGTAGTGTAGATGAGCAGAGAGATCTTGGTGTCCGCGTACACAGATCCTTGAAAGTTGCCTCCCAGGTTGACAGGGCTGTTAAGAAGGCATACAGTGTTTTAGCTTTGATTAATAGAGGGATCGAGTTCCGGAACCAAGAGGTTATGGTGAAGCTGTACAAAACTCTGGTGCGGCCGCACTTGGAGTATTGTGTACAGTTCTGGTCACCGCATTATAAGAAGGATGTGGAAGCTTTGGAAAGGGTGCAGAGGAGATTTACTAGGATGTTGCCTGGTATGGAGGGAAGGTCTTACGAGGAAAGGCTGAGGGACTTGAGGCTGTTTTCATTAGAGAGAAGAAGGTTGAGAGGTGACTTAATTGAAACATATAAAATAATCAGAGGGTTAGATAGGGTGGATAGGGAGAGCCTTTTTCCTAGGATGGTGACGGCGAGCACGAGGGGGCATAGCTTTAAATTGAGGGGTGAAAGATATAGGACAGATGTCAGAGGTAGTTTCTTTACTCAGACAGTAGTAAGGGAATGGAACGATTTGCCTGCAACGGTAGTAGATTCGCCAACTTTAGGTACATTTAAGTCGTCATTGGACAAGCATATGGACATACATGGAATAGTGTAGGTTAGATGGGCTTGAGATCGGTACGACAGGTCGGCACAACATCGAGGGCTGAAGGGCCTGTACTGCGCTGTAATGCTCTATGTTCTATGTTCTAGAATATAGATAGACTGGAGAGTTGGGCAGATAAATGGCAGAGGAGTTCAATCTGGGCAAATGCGACGTGATGCATTATGGAAGATCAAATTCAAGGGCGAACTATACAGTAAATGGAAAAGTCCTGGGGAAAATTGATGAACAGAGAGATCTGGGTGTTCAGGTCCATTGTTCCCTGAAGGTGGCAACGCAGGTCAATAGGGTGGTCAAGTAGGCATATAGCATGCTTTCCTTCATCGGATGGGGTATTGAGTACAAGAGTTGGCAGGTCATGTTGCAGTTGTATAGGATAACAAAGTGTGGAGCTAGATGGACAGACCAGGCCAAGTAGCATCTCAGGAGCACAAAAGTTGACGTTTCAGGCCTCGACCCTTCATGAGAGAGGGGGATGGGGAGAGGGTTCTGGAATAAATAGGGAGAGAGGGGTAGGCGGACCGAAGATGGAGGGAAAAGAAGATAAGTAGAGAGGAGAGTATGGGTGGGGAGGTAGGGAGGGGATAGGTCAGTCCAGGGAAGACAGACAGGTCAAGGAGGTGGGATGAGGTGGTCGGTCGGAAATAAAGGGGTGGCTTGAGGTGCGAGGAAGGGATGGGTGAGAGGAAGAACAGGTTAGGGAGGTGGGGACAGGCTGGGCTGGTTTTGGGTTGCAGTGGGGGAAGGGGACGAACTGGTCTGGTTTTGGGATGCGGCGGGGGGAGGGGATGAGCTGGGCTGGTTTTGTGAAGCAGTGGGGGGAGGGGACGAACTGGGCTGGTTTTGGGATGTGGTGGGGGAAGGGGAGATTTTGAAGCTTGTGAAGTCCACATTGATACCATTGGGCTGCAGGGTTCCCAAGCGGAATATGGGTTGCTGTTCCTGCAACCTTCGGATGGCATCATTGTGGCACTGCAGGAGGCCCATGATGGACATGTCTTCTGAGGAATGGGAGGGGGAGTGGAAATGGTTCGCGACTGGGAGGTGCAGTTGTTTATTGCGAATCGAGCGAAGGTGTTCTGCAAAGCGGTCTCCAAGCCTCCGCTTGGTTTCCCCAATGTAGAGGAAGCCACACCAGGTACAATGGATACAGTATACCACATTGGCAGATGTGCAGGTGAACCTCTGCTTAATATGGAAAGTCATCTTGGGGCCTGGGATAGGGGTGAGGGAGGAGGTGTGGGGGCAAGTGTAGCATTTCCTGCGGTTGCAGGGGAAGGTGCCGGGTGTGGTGGGGTTAGAGGGCAGTGTGGAGCGAACAAGGGAGTCACGGAGAGAGTGGTCTCTCCGGAAAGCAGACAGGGGAGGGGATGGAAAAATGTCTTGGGTGGTGGGGTCGGATTGTAGATGGCGGAAGTGTCGGAGGATGATGCGTTGTATCCGGAGGTTGGTGGGGTGGTGTGTGAGAACGAGGGGGATCCTGTTTGGGCGGTTGTGGCGGGGGCGGGGTGTGAGGGATGTGTTGCGGGAAATGCGGGAGACGCGGTCAAGGGCGTTCTCGATCACTGTGGGGGGAAAGTTGCGGTCCTTGAATAATTGGACATCTGGGATGTGCGGGAGTGGAATGCCTCATCCTGGGAGCAGATACGGCGGAGGCGGAGGAATTGGGAATAGGGGATGGAATTTTTGCAGGAGGGTGGGTGGGAGGAGGTGTATTCTAGGTAAATGTGGGAGTCGGTGGGCTTGAAATGGACATCAGTTACAAGCTGGTTACCTGAGATGGAGACTGAGAGGTCCAGGAAGGTGAGGGATGTGCTGGAGATGGCCCAGGTGAACTGAAGGTTGGGGTGGAAGGTGTTGGTGAAGTGGATGAACTGTTCGAGCTCCTCTGGTGAGCAAGAGGCGGCGCCGATACAGTCATCAATGTAGCGGAGGAAGAGGTGGGGTTTGGGGCCAGTGTAGGTGCGGAAGAGGGACTGTTCCACCTAACCTACAAAGAGGAAGGCATAGCTGGGGCCCATGCGGGTGCCCATGGCCACCCCCTTTGTCTGTAGGAAGTGGGAGGAATCGAAAGAGAAGTTGTTGAGGGTGAGGACGAGTTTGGCTAGGCGGATGAGGGTGTTGGTGGAGGGGGACTGGTCAGGTCTGCGGGACAGGAAGAAGCAGAGGGCCTTGAGGCCATCTGCATGCGGAATGCAGGTGTACTGGGACTGGATGTCCATGGTGAATCTGAGGTGTTGGGGGCCAGGGAATTGGAAGTCCTGGAGGAGGTGGAGGGCGTGGGTGGTGTCACGGACGTAGGTGGGGAGTTCCTGGACCAAAGGGGAGAAAATGGAGTCCAGATAGGTGGAGATGAGTTCGGCGGGGCAGGAACAGGCTGAGACAAAGAGTCGACCAGGGCAGGCAGGTTTGTGGATTTACCCCCCAACAACAGCCTCCAGAGGACCCCCCCTCATTCTCACACACCACCCCACCAAACTCCGGATACAACGCATCATCCTCTGACACTTCCTCCATCTACAATCCGACCCCACCACCCAAGACATTTTTCCATCCCCTCCCCTGTCTGCTTTCCGGAGAGACCACTCTCCCCGTGACTCCCTTGTTCGCTCCACACTGCCCTCCAACCCCACCACACCCGGCACCTTCCCCTGCAACCGCAGGAAGTGCTACACTTGCCCCCACACCTCCTCCCTCACCCCCATCCCAGTCCTCAAGATAGCTTTCCATATTAAGCAGAGGTTCACCTGCACATCTGCCAATGTGGTATACTGCATCCATTGTACCCGGTGCGGCTTCCTCTACATTGGGGAAACCAAGCGATGGCTTGGGGACCGCTTTGCAGAACACCTCCGCTCAGTTCACAACAAACAACTGCACCTCCCAGTCGCAAACCATTTCCACTCCCCCTCCCATTCCTCCTGCAGTGCCACAATGATGCCACCCGAAGGTTGCAGGAACAGCAACTCATATTCCGCCTGGGAACCCTGCAGCCATATGGTATCAATGTGGACTTCACCAGTTTCAAAATCTCCCCTTCCCCTACTGCATCCCTAAACCAGCCCAGTTCGTCCCCTCCCCCCACTGCACCACACAACCAGCCCAGCTCTTCCCCTCCACCCACTGCATCCCAAAACCAGTCCAGCCTGTCTCTGCCTCCCTAACCTGTTCTTCCTCTCACCCGTCCCTTCCTCCCACCTCAAGCTGCACCTCTATTTCCTACCTACTAACCTCATCCCACCCCCTTGACCTGTCCATCTTCCCTGAACTGACCTATCCCCTCCCTACCTCCCCACCTATACTCTCCTCTCCACCTATTTCTTTTCTCTCCATCTTTAGTCCGCCTCCCCCACTCTCCCTATCTCTTCCAGAACCCTCTCCCCATCCCCCTCTCTGATGAAGGGTCTAGGCCCGAAACGTCAGCTTTTGTGCTCCTGAGATGCTGCTTGGCCTGCTGTGTTCATCCAGCTCCACATTTTGTTATCTTGGAATTCTCCAGCATCTGCAGTTCCCATTATTTCTGATACAGTTGTATAGGACTTTGGTTTGGCCACATTTGGAGTACTGTGTACAGTTCTGGTCGCCACATTACCAAAAGGATGTGGATGCTTTGGAGAGGGTGCAGAGGAGGTTCACCAGGATGTTGCCTGGTATGGAAGGTGCTAGCTATGAAGAGAGGTTGAATAGATTAGGATTATTTACATTAGAAAGACGGAGATTGAGGGGGGGACCTGATTGAGGTCTACAAAATCATGAGGGGTATAGACAGGGTGGACAGCAAAAAGCTTTTTGCCCAGAATGGGGGACTCAATTACTAGGGGTCATGAGTTCAAAGTGAGAGGAGGAAAGTTTAAGGGAGATATGCGTGGAAAGTTCTTTACACAGAGGGTGGTGGGCGCCTGGAACGCGTTGCCAGTGGAGGTGGCAGACGCTGACACGTTAGCGTCTTTTAAGATATATTTGGACAGGTACATGGATGGGCAGGGAGCAAATGGACACAGACCCTTAGAAAATAGATGACAGGTTAGACAGAGGATCTGGATCGGCGCAGGCTTGGAGGGCCGAAGGGCCTGTTCCTGTGCTGCAGGTTTCTTTGTTCTTTGTTCACCCAGAGCCATCCCCCTATAACCCACACACACCTGAATGCTACGGCCAGTCCACCTAACCTGCACATCTTTGGACTGTGGGAGGAAACCCACCCGGACACAGGGAGAATGTGCAAACTCCACACAGACAGTTGCCTGAGTCAGGGATCGAACCCGGGTCCCTGGCGCTGTGAGGCTGCAGTGCAAACCACTGAGCATTGATTGTTGGTGATTGATGATTGGCTGGTGATTATCTATTGATTCCTTCCCATTGATTGGATTGGGTGGCACTGGAAGGTCATGTGATTTCTATAGTAAGGATGCGCCTCAGTTGCTGAGGCCCTGATTGGAGGAGCAGGGAGTGAAAGGTCAGAGAGTGATGTTCTGGGCCTGAGTTGGGTAAAGCAGGTCCTTGTGTTGGTAACTGGCCCCTGGCCTATGGCCTATGATCAGTGAGTGGGGAGTCAGAGATAGGGGGTGGAGGGGAGGTGTTAATGAGCAAGGAAGTGGCTGGTGATGGGTGGGTGGGCGGGCATGGAGTGTGGTCTCTGAGGGTGCGGGGTGAGGTGTCAGTGTAAAGTGCTGGGTACAGGGTGTGAGTGTGTGGGTCCAAGGAGTGCGGGGTGTGAGGGACTCGGTGGGGGGGGTGCAGGGTGTGGGGTGTGAGGGACTCGGTGGGGGGGGGTGCAGGGTGCGAGGGACTGGGTGCGGGGGGTACGGGGGTGTGAGGGACTGGGTGGGGGGGGTGTGAGGGACTGGGTGGGGGGGGTGCGGGTGGGGCGGGGTGGGGTGCGAGGGACCGGGTGCGGGGGGGGTGGGGCGGGGTGGGGTGCGAGGGACCGGGTGCGGGGGGGTGCAGGGGGCGGGGTGGGGTGCGGTGCGAGGGACCGGGTGCAGGGGGCGGGGTGGGGTGCGGTGCGAGGGACCGGGTGCGGGGGGCGGGGTGGGGTGCGAGGGACCGGGTGCGGGGGGCGGGGTGGGGTGCGAGGGACCGGGTGCGGGGGGCGGGGTGGGGTGCGGGGGGCGGGGTGGGGAGCGAGGGACCGGGTGCGGGGGGGTGCGGGGGGCGGGGTGGGGTGCGAGGGACCGGGTGCGGGGGGCGGGGTGGGGTGCGAGGGACCGTGTGCGGGGGGCGGGGTGGGGTGCGAGGGACTGGGTCGGGGGGGTGCGGGGGGTGGGGTGCGAGGGACCGTGTGCGGGGGTGGGGTGGGGTGCGAGGGACCGGGTCGGGGGGGTGCGGGGGGCGGGGTGGGGTGCGAGGGACCGGGTGCGGGTGGCGGGGTGGGGTGCGAGGGACCGTGTGCGGGGGGCGGGGTGGGGTGCGAGGGACCGGGTCGGGGGGGTGCGGGGGGCGGGGTGGGGTGCGAGGGACCGGGTGCGGGGGGTGCGGGGTGGGGTGCGAGGGACCGGGTGGGGGGGGTGCGGGGTGGGGTGCGAGGGACCGGGTGGGGGGGGTGCGGGGTGGGGTGCGAGGGACCGGGTGGGGGGGGTGCGGGGGACCGGGTGGGGGGCGAGGGACCGGGTGGGGGGGGTGCGGGGGACCGGGTGGGGGGGCGGGGTGGGGTGCGAGGGACCGGGTGGGGGGGGCGGGGTGGGGTGCGAGGGACCGTGTGCGGGGGGCGGGGTGGGGTGCGAGGGACCGGGTGCGGGGGGCGGGGTGGGGTGCGAGGGACCGGGTGCGGGGGCGGGGTGGGGTGCGAGGGACCGTGTGCGGGGGGCGGGGTGGGGTGCGAGGGACCGGGTCGGGGGGGTGCGGGGGTGGGGTGGGGTGCGAGGGACCGGGTGCGGGTGGCGGGGTGGGGTGCGAGGGACCGTGTGCGGGGGGCGGGGTGGGGTGCGAGGGACCGGGTCGGGGGGGTGCGGGGGGCGGGGTGGGGTGCGAGGGACCGTGTGCGGGGGGCGGGGTGGGGTGCGAGGGACCGGGTGGGGGGGGTGCGGGGTGGGGTGCGAGGGACCGGGTGGGGGGGGTGCGGGGTGGGGTGCGAGGGACCGGGTGGGGGGGGTGCGGGGTGGGGTGCGAGGGACCGGGTGGGGGGGGTGCGGGGGACCGGGTGGGGGGGGTGCGGGGGACCGGGTGGGGGGCGAGGGACCGGGTGGGGGGGGTGCGGGGGACCGGGTGGGGGGCGAGGGACCGGGTGGGGGGGGTGCGGGGGACCGGGTGGGGGGCGAGGGACCGGGTGGGGGGGGGTGCGGGGGACCGGGTGGGGGGCGAGGGACCGGGTGGGGGGGGTGCGGGGGACCGGGTGGGGGCGAGGGACCGGGTGGGGGGGTGCGGGGGACCGGGTGGGGGGCGAGGGACCGGGTGGGGGGGGTGCGGGGGACCGGGTGGGGGAGGTGGGGTGCGAGGGACCGGGTGGGGGGGGTGGGGTGGGGTGCGAGGGACCGGGTGGGGGGGGTGGGGTGGGGTGCGAGGGGACCGTGTGCGGGGGGTGGGGTGGGGTGCGAGGGACCGGGTCGGGGGGGTGCGGGGGGCGGGGTGGGGTGCGAGGGACCGGGTGCGGGGGGCGGGGTGGGGTGCGAGGGACCGGGTGCGGGGGGCGGGGTGGGGTGCGAGGGACCGTGTGCGGGGGGTGGGGTGGGGTGCGAGGAACCGGGTCGGGGGGGTGCGGGGGGCGGGGTGGGGTGCGAGGGACCGGGTGCGGGGGGCGGGGTGGGGTGCGAGGTACCGGGTGCGGGGGGCGGGGTGGGGTGCGAGGGACCGGGTGCGGGGGGCGGGGTGGGGTGCGAGGGACCGTGTGCGGGGGGCGGGGTGGGGTGCGAGGGACCGGGTCGGGGGGGTGGGGTGGGGTGGGGTGCGAGGGACCGTGTGCGGGGGGTGGGGTGGGGTGCGAGGGACCGGGTCGGGGGGGTGCGGGGGGCGGGGTGGGGTGCGAGGGACCGGGCGCGGGGGGCGGGGTGGGGTGCGAGGGACCGGGCGCGGGGGGCGGGGTGGGGTGCGAGGGACCGGGTCGGGGGGGTGCGGGGGGCGGGGTGGGGTGCGAGGGACCGGGTGCGGGGGGTGGGGTGGGGTGCGAGGGACCGGGTCGGGGGGGTGCGGGGGCGGGGTGGGGTGCGAGGGACCGGGTGCGGGGGGCGGGGTGGGGTGCGAGGGACCGGGTGCGGGGGGCGGGGTGGGGTGCGAGGGACCGGGTGCGGGGGGGGGGTGGGGTGCGAGGGACCGTGTGCGGGGGGCGGGGTGGGGTGCGAGGGACCGGGTGGGGGGGGCGGGGTGGGGTGCGAGGGACCGTGTGCGGGGTGGGGTGCGAGGGACCGGGTGCGGGGGGCGGGGTGGGGTGCGAGGGACCGTGTGCGGGGGCGGGGTGGGGTGCGAGGGACCGTGTGCGGGGGGCGGGGGTGGGGTGCGAGGGACCGGGTCGGGGGGGTGCGGGGGGCGGGGTGGGGTGCGAGGGACCGGGTCGGGGGGGTGCGGGGGGTGGGGTGGGGTGCGAGGGACCGGGTGCGGGTGGCGGGGTGGGGTGCGAGGGACCGTGTGCGGGGGGCGGGGTGGGGTGCGAGGGACGGGTCGGGGGGGTGCGGGGGGCGGGGTGGGGTGCGAGGGACCGTGTGCGGGGGGCGGGGTGGGGTGCGAGGGACCGGGTGGGGGGGGTGCGGGGTGGGGTGCGAGGGACCGGGTGGGGGGGGTGCGGGGTGGGGTGCGAGGGACCGGGTGGGGGGGGTGCGGGGGTGGGGTGCGAGGGACCGGGTGGGGGGGGTGCGGGGGACCGGGTGGGGGGCGAGGGACCGGGTGGGGGGGGTGCGGGGGACCGGGTGGGGGGCGAGGGACCGGGTGGGGGGGGTGCGGGGGACCGGGTGGGGGGCGAGGGACCGGGTGGGGGGGGTGCGGGGGACCGGGTGGGGGGCGAGGGACCGGGTGGGGGGGGTGCGGGGGACCGGGTGGGGGGCGAGGGACCGGGTGGGGGGGGTGCGAGGGACCGGGTGGGGGAGGTGGGGTGCGAGGGACCGGGTGGGGGGGGTGGGGTGGGTGCGAGGGACCGGGTGGGGGGGGCGGGGTGGGGTGCGAGGGACCGTGTGCGGGGGGTGGGGTGGGGTGCGAGGGACCGGGTCGGGGGGGTGCGGGGGGCGGGGTGGGGTGCGAGGGACCGGGTGCGGGGGGCGGGGTGGGGTGCGAGGGACCGGGTGCGGGGGGCGGGGTGGGGTGCGAGGGACCGGGTGCGGGGGGCGGGGTGGGGTGCGAGGAACCGGGTCGGGGGGTGCGGGGGGCGGGGTGGGGTGCGAGGGACCGGGTGCGGGGGGCGGGGTGGGGTGCGAGGTACCGGGTGCGGGGGCGGGGTGGGGTGCGAGGGACCGGGTGCGGGGGGCGGGGTGGGGTGCGAGGGACCGTGTGCGGGGGGTGGGGTGGGGTGCGAGGGACCGGGTCGGGGGGGTGCGGGGGGCGGGGTGGGGTGCGAGGGACCGGGTGCGGGGGGCGGGGTGGGGTGCGAGGGACCGGGTGCGGGGGGCGGGGTGGGGTGCGAGGGACCGGGTGCGGGGGGCGGGGTGGGGTGCGAGGAACCGGGTCGGGGGGGTGCGGGGGGCGGGGTGGGGTGCGAGGGACCGGGTGCGGGGGGCGGGGTGGGGTGCGAGGTACCGGGTGCGGGGGGCGGGGTGGGGTGCGAGGGACCGGGTGCGGGGGGCGGGGTGGGGTGCGAGGGACCGTGTGCGGGGGGCGGGGTGGGGTGCGAGGGACCGGGTCGGGGGGGTGCGGGGGGCGGGGTGGGGTGCGAGGGACCGGGCGCGGGGGGCGGGGTGGGGTGCGAGGGACCGTGTGCGGGGGGCGGGGTGGGTGCGAGGGACCGGGTGCGGGGGGCGGGGTGGGGTGCGAGGGACCGGGTGCGGGGGGCGGGGTGGGGTGCGGGGGGCGGGGTGGGGAGCGAGGGACCGGGTGCGGGGGGTGCGGGGGGCGGGGTGGGGTGCGAGGGACCGGGTGCGGGGGGCGGGGTGGGGTGCGAGGGACCGGGTGCGGGGGGCGGGGTGGGGTGCGAGGGACCGTGTGCGGGGGGCGGGGTGGGGTGCGAGGGACTGGGTCGGGGGGGTGCGGGGGGTGGGGTGCGAGGGACCGTGTGCGGGGGTGGGGTGGGGTGCGAGGGACCGGGTCGGGGGGGTGCGGGGGGCGGGGTGGGGTGCGAGGGACCGGGTGCGGGTGGCGGGGTGGGGTGCGAGGGACCGTGTGCGGGGGGCGGGGTGGGGTGCGAGGGACCGGGTCGGGGGGGTGCGGGGGGCGGGGTGGGGTGCGAGGGACCGGGTGCGGGGGGTGCGGGGTGGGGTGCGAGGGACCGGGTGGGGGGGGTGCGGGGTGGGGTGCGAGGGACCGGGTGGGGGGGGTGCGGGGGACCGGGTGGGGGGCGAGGGACCGGGTGGGGGGGGTGCGGGGGACCGGGTGGGGGGGGCGGGGTGGGGTGCGAGGGACCGGGTGGGGGGGGCGGGGTGGGGTGCGAGGGACCGTGTGCGGGGGGCGGGGTGGGGTGCGAGGGACCGGGTGCGGGGGGGCGGGGTGGGGTGCGAGGGACCGTGTGCGGGGGGCGGGGTGGGGTGCGAGGGACCGGGTCGGGGGGGTGCGGGGGGTGGGGTGGGGTGCGAGGGACCGGGTGCGGGTGGCGGGGTGGGGTGCGAGGGACCGTGTGCGGGGGGCGGGGTGGGGTGCGAGGGACCGGGTCGGGGGGGTGCGGGGGGCGGGGTGGGGTGCGAGGGACCGTGTGCGGGGGGCGGGGTGGGGTGCGAGGGACCGGGTGGGGGGGGTGCGGGTTGGGGTGCGAGGGACCGGGTGGGGGGGGTGCGGGGTGGGGTGCGAGGGACCGGGTGGGGGGGGTGCGGGGTGGGGTGCGAGGGACCGGGTGGGGGGGGTGCGGGGTGGGGTGCGAGGGACCGGGTGGGGGGGGTGCGGGGACCGGGTGGGGGGCGAGGGACCGGGTGGGGGGGTGCGGGGACCGGGTGGGGGGCGAGGGACCGGGTGGGGGGGGTGCGGGGGACCGGGTGGGGGGCGAGGGACCGGGTGGGGGGGGTGCGGGGGACCGGGTGGGGGGCGAGGGACCGGGTGGGGGGGGTGCGGGGGACCGGGTGGGGGGCGAGGGACCGGGTGGGGGGGTGCGGGGGACCGGGTGGGGGGCGAGGGACCGGGTGGGGGGGGTGCGGGGGACCGGGTGGGGGGCGAGGGACCGGGTGGGGGGGGTGCGGGGGACCGGGTGGGGGGCGAGGGACCGGGTCGGGGGGGTGCGGGGGACCGGGTGGGGGGCGAGGGACCGGGTGGGGGGGGTGCGAGGGACCGGGTGGGGGAGGTGGGGTGCGAGGGACCGGGTGGGGGGGGTGGGGTGGGGTGCGAGGGACCGGGTGGGGGGGGTGGGGTGGGGTGCGAGGGACCGGGTGGGGGGGGTGGGGTGGGGTGCGAGGGACCGTGGCGGGGGGTGGGGTGGGTGCGAGGGACCGGGTCGGGGGGTGCGGGGGGCGGGGTGGGGTGCGAGGGACCGGGTGCGGGGGGCGGGGTGGGGTGCGAGGGACCGGGTGCGGGGGGCGGGGTGGGGTGCGAGGGACCGTGTGCGGGGGGTGGGGTGGGGTGCGAGGAACCGGGTCGGGGGGGTGCGGGGGGCGGGGTGGGGTGCGAGGGACCGGGTGCGGGGGGCGGGGTGGGGTGCGAGGTACCGGGTGCGGGGGGCGGGGTGGGGTGCGAGGGACCGGGTGCGGGGGGCGGGGTGGGGTGCGAGGGACCGGGTCGGGGGGGTGCGGGGGGCGGGGTGGGGGGCGAGGGACCGGGTCGGGGGGGTGCGGGGGACCGGGTGGGGGGCGAGGGACCGGGTGGGGGGGTGCGAGGGACCGGGTGGGGGAGGTGGGGTGCGAGGGACCGGGTGGGGGGGGTGGGGTGGGGTGCGAGGGACCGGATGGGGGGGGTGGGGTGGGGTGCGAGGGACCGTGTGCGGGGGGTGGGGTGGGGTGCGAGGGACCGGGTCGGGGGGGTGCGGGGGGCGGGGTGGGGTGCGAGGGACCGGGTGCGGGGGGCGGGGTGGGGTGCGAGGGACCGGGTGCGGGGGGCGGGGTGGGGTGCGAGGGACCGTGTGCGGGGGGTGGGGTGGGGTGCGAGGAACCGGGTCGGGGGGGTGCGGGGGGCGGGGTGGGGTGCGAGGGACCGGGTGCGGGGGGCGGGGTGGGGGTGCGAGGGACCGGGTGCGGGGGGCGGGGTGGGGTGCGAGGGACCGGGTGCGGGGGGCGGGGTGGGGTGCGAGGGACCGTGTGCGGGGGGCGGGGTGGGGTGCGAGGGACCGGGTCGGGGGGGTGGGGTGGGGTGGGGTGCGAGGGACCGTGTGCGGGGGGTGGGGTGGGGTGCGAGGGACCGGGTCGGGGGGGTGCGGGGGCGGGGTGGGGTGCGAGGGACCGGGCGCGGGGGGCGGGGTGGGGTGGGGTGCGAGGGACCGTGTGCGGGGGGCGGGGTGGGGTGCGAGGGACCGGGTCGGGGGGGTGCGGGGGGCGGGGTGGGGTGCGAGGGACCGGGTGCGGGGGGTGGGGTGGGGTGCGAGGGACCGGGTCGGGGGGGTGCGGGGGGCGGGGTGGGGTGCGAGGGACCGGGCGGGGGGCGGGGTGGGGTGCGAGGGACCGGGTGCGGGGGGCGGGGTGGGGTGCGAGGGACCGGGTGCGGGGGGCGGGGTGGGGTGCGAGGGACCGGGTGCGGGGGGCGGGGTGGGGTGCGGGGACCGGGTGCGGGGGGCGGGGGTGGGGTGCGAGGGACCGGGTGCGGGGGGCGGGGTGGGGTGCGAGGGACCGGGTGCGGGGGGCGGGGTGGGGTGCGAGGGACCGGGTGCGGGGGGCGGGGTGGGGTGCGAGGGACCGGGTGCGGGGGGCGGGGTGGGGTGCGAGGGACCGTGTGCGGGGGGCGGGGGTGGGGTGCGAGGGACCGGGTCGGGGGGGTGCGGGGGGTGGGGTGGGGTGCGAGGGACCGGGTGCGGGTGGCGGGGTGGGGTGCGAGGGACCGTGTGCGGGGGGCGGGGTGGGGTGCGAGGGACCGGGTCGGGGGGGTGCGGGGGGCGGGGTGGGGTGCGAGGGACCGTGTGCGGGGGGCGGGGTGGGGTGCGAGGGACCGGGTCGGGGGGGTGCGGGGTGGGGTGCGAGGGACCGGGTGGGGGGGGTGCGGGGTGGGGTGCGAGGGACCGGGTGGGGGGGGGTGCGGGGGACCGGGTGGGGGGCGAGGGACCGGGTGGGGGGGGTGCGGGGGACCGGGTGGGGGGGGGTGCGAGGGACCGGGTGGGGGGGGTGCGGGGGACCGGGTGGGGGGGGTGCGGGGGACCGGGTGGGGGGGGTGCGGGGGACCGGGTGGGGGGGGTGCGAGGGACCGGGTGGGGGGGGTGCGGGGGACCGGGTGGGGGGCGAGGGACCGGGTGGGGTGGGGTGCGAGGGACCGGGTGGGGGGGGTGGGGTGGGGTGCGAGGGACCGTGTGCGGGGGGGTGGGGTGGGGTGCGAGGGACCGGGTCGGGGGGGTGCGGGGGGCGGGGTGGGGTGCGAGGGACCGGGTGCGGGGGGCGGGGTGGGGTGCGAGGGACCGGGTGCGGGGGGCGGGGTGGGGTGCGAGGGACCGTGTGCGGGGGGCGGGGTGGGGTGCGAGGAACCGGGTCGGGGGGGTGCGGGGGGCGGGGTGGGGTGCGAGGGACCGGGTGCGGGGGGCGGGGTGGGGTGCGAGGTACCGGGTGCGGGGGGCGGGGTGGGGTGCGAGGGACCGGGCGCGGGGGCGGGGTGGGGTGCGAGGGACCGTGTGCGGGGGGCGGGGTGGGGTGCGAGGGACCGGGTCGGGGGGTGCGGGGGGCGGGGTGGGGTGCGAGGGACCGGGCGCGGGGGGCGGGGTGGGGTGCGAGGGACCGTGTGCGGGGGGCGGGGTGGGGTGCGAGGGACCGGGTCGGGGGGGTGCGGGGGGCGGGGTGGGGTGCGAGGGACCGGGTGCGGGGGGTGGGGTGGGGTGCGAGGGACCGGGTCGGGGGGGTGCGGGGGGCGGGGTGGGGTGCGAGGGACCGGGTGCGGGGGGCGGGGTGGGGTGCGAGGGACCGGGTGCGGGGGGCGGGGTGGGGTGCGAGGGACCGGGTGCGGGGGGCGGGGTGGGGTGCGAGGGACCGGGTGCGGGGGGCGGGGTGGGGTGCGAGGGACCGTGTGCGGGGGGTGGGGTGGGGTGCGAGGGACCGGGTCGGGGGGTGCGGGGGGTGGGGTGGGGTGGGGTGCGAGGGACCGTGTGCGGGGGGCGGGGTGGGGTGCGAGGGACCGGGTCGGGGGGGTGCGGGGGGCGGGGTGGGGTGCGAGGGACCGGGTGCGGGGGGCGGGGTGGGGTGCGAGGGACCGGGTGCGGGGGGCGGGGTGGGGTGCGAGGGACCGTGTGCGGGGGGTGGGTGGGGTGCGAGAGGAACCGGGTCGGGGGGGTGCGGGGGGCGGGGTGGGGTGCGAGGGACCGGGTGCGGGGGGCGGGGTGGGGTGCGAGGTACCGGGTCGGGGGGTGGGGTGGGGTGGGGTGCGAGGGACCGTGTGCGGGGGGCGGGGTGGGGTGCGAGGGACCGGGTCGGGGGGGTGCGGGGGGCGGGGTGGGGTGCGAGGGACCGGGCGCGGGGGGCGGGGTGGGGTGCGAGGGACCGGGCGCGGGGGGCGGGGTGGGGTGCGAGGGACCGTGTGCGGCGGGCGGGGTGGGGTGCGAGGGACCGGGTCGGGGGGGTGCGGGGGGCGGGGTGGGGTGCGAGGGACCGGGTGCGGGGGGCGGGGTGGGGTGCGAGGGACCGTGTGCGGGGGGCGGGGTGGGGTGCGAGGGACCGGGTCGGGGGGGTGGGGTGGGGTGGGGTGCGAGGGACCGTGTGCGGGGGGCGGGGTGGGGTGCGAGGGACCGGGTCGGGGGGGTGCGGGGGGCGGGGTGGGGTGCGAGGGACCGGGCGCGGGGGGCGGGGTGGGGTGCGAGGGACCGGGCGCGGGGGGCGGGGTGGGGTGCGAGGGACCGGGCGCGGGGGGCGGGGTGGGGTGCGAGGGACCGTGTGCGGGGGGCGGGGTGGGGTGCGAGGGACCGGGTCGGGGGGGTGCGGGGGGCGGGGTGGGGTGCGAGGGACCGGGTGCGGGGGGTGGGGTGGGGTGCGAGGGACCGGGTCGGGGGGGTGCGGGGGGCGGGGTGGGGTGCGAGGGACCGGGTGCGGGGGGCGGGGTGGGGTGCGAGGGACCGTGTGCGGGGGGCGGGGTGGGGTGCGAGGGACCGTGTGCGGCGGGCGGGGTGGGGTGCGAGGGACCGTGTGCGGGGGGCGGGGTGGGGTGCGAGGGACCGGGTCGGGGGGGTGCGGGGGGTGGGGTGGGGTGGGGTGCGAGGGACCGTGTGCGGGGGGTGGGGTGGGGTGCGAGGGACCGGGTCGGGGGGGTGCGGGGGGCGGGGTGGGGTGCGAGGGACCGGGCGCGGGGGGCGGGGTGGGGTGCGAGGGACCGGGCGCGGGGGGCGGGGTGGGGTGCGAGGGACCGGGCGCGGGGGGCGGGGTGGGGTGCGAGGGACCGTGTGCGGGGGGCGGGGTGGGGTGCGAGGGACCGGGTGCGGGGGGCGGGGTGGGGTGCGAGGGACCGGGTCGGAGGGGTGCGGGGGGCGGGGTGGGGTGCGAGGGACCGGGTCGGGGGGGTGCGGGGGGTGGGGTGGGGTGGGGTGCGAGGGACCGTGTGCGGGGGGTGGGGTGGGGTGCGAGGGACCGGGTCGGGGGGGTGCAGGGGGCGGGGTGGGGTGCGGGGGGGCGGGGTGGGGTGCGAGGGACCGTGTGCGGGGGGCGGGGTGGGGTGCGAGGGACCGGGTTGGGGAGGTGCGGGGGTGGGGTGGGGTGCGAGGGACCGGGTGCGGGGGGCGGGGTGGGGTGCGAGGGACCGGGTGGGGGGGGTGCGGGGTGGGGTGCGAGGGACCGGGTGGGGGGGGTGCGGGGGACCGGGTGGGGGGCGAGGGACCGGGTGGGGGGGGGTGCGGGGGACCGGGTGGGGGGGGGTGCGGGGGACCGGGTGGGGGGGGGTGCGGGGGACCGGGTGGGGGGCGAGGGACCGGGTGGAGGGGGTGCGGGGGACCGGGTGGGGGGCGAGGGACCGGGTGGGGGGTTGCGGGGGACCGGGTGGGGGGGGGTGCGGGGGGGTGGGGTGGGGTGCGAGGGACCGGGTGGGGGGGGTGCGGGGGGTGGGGTGGGGTGCGAGGGACCGGGTGGGGGGGGTGCGGGGGACCGGGTGGGGGGCGAGGGACCGGGTGGGGGGGGTGCGGGGGACCGGGTGGGGGGGGTGGGGTGCGAGGGACCGGGTGGGGGGGGTGGGGTGGGGTGCGAGGGACCGTGTGCGGGGGGTGGGGTGGGGTGCGAGGGACCGGGTCGGGGGGGTGCGGGGGGCGGGGTGGGGTGCGAGGGACCGGGTGCGGGGGGCGGGGTGGGGTGCGAGGGACCGTGTGCGGGGGGTGGGGTGGGGTGCGAGGGACCGGGTCGGGGGGGGTGCGGGGGGTGGGGTGGGGTGGGGTGCGAGGGACCGTGTGCGGGGGGTGGGGTGTGGTGCGAGGGACCGGGTCGGGGGGGTGCGGGGGGCGGGGTGGGGTGCGAGGGACCGGGTGCGGGGGGCGGGGTGGGGTGCGAGGGACTGTGTGCGGGGGGCGGGGTGGGGTGCGAGGGACCGGGTGGGGGGGGGGCGGGGTCGGGTGCGAGGGACCGGGTGGGGGGGGTGCGGGGTGGGGTGCGAGGGACCGGGTGGGGGGCGGGGGACCGGGTGGGGGGCGAGGGACCGGTTGGGGGGGGTGCGGGGGGACCGGGTGGGGGGGCGAGGGACCGGTTGGGGGGGGGTGGGGGGGACCGGGTGGGGGGCGAGGGACC
>NW_026728521.1:0-44898 GCF_030684315.1 Stegostoma tigrinum | reverse complement strand
CCGCTTCTTCCTGTCCCGCAGGCCCGACCAGTCCCCCTCCACCGACACCCTCATCCGCCTAGCCGAAATCGTCCTCACCCTCAACAACTTCTCTTTTGACGCCTCCCACTTCCTACAGACAAAGTGGGTGGCCATTGGCACCCACATGGGCCCCAGCTATGCCTGCCTCTTTGTAGGTTACGTGGAACAGTCCCTCTTCCGCACCTACACAGGCCCCAATCCCCACCTCTTCCTCCGGTACATTGATGACTGTATTGGCGCCGCCTCTTGCTCCCCACAGGAGCTTGAACAGTTCATCCACTCCACCAACACCTTCCACCCCAACCTTCAGTTCACCTGGGCCATCTCCAGCACATCCCTCACCTTCCTGGACCTCTCAGTGTCCATCTCAGGCAACCAGCTTGTAACTGATGTCCATTTCAAGCCCACCGACTCCCACAGCTACCTATAATACACCTCCTCCCACCCACCCTCCTGCAAAAATTCCATCCCATATTCCCAATTCCTCCGCCTCCGCCGCATCTGCTCCCACGATAAGACATTCCACTCCCGCACATCCCAGATGTCCACGTTCTTCAAGGACCGCAACTTTCCCCCTGCAGTGATCGAGAACGCCCTTGACCGCGTCTCCCGTATTTCCCGCAACACATCCCTCACACCCGGCCCCCGCCACAACCGCCCAAAGAGGATCCCCCTCGTTCTCACACACCACCCCACCACCCTCCGGATACAATGCATCATCCTCCGACTCTTCCGCCATCTACAATCCGACCCCACCACCCAAGACATTTTTCCATCCCCACCCCTGTCTGCTTTCCGGAGAGACCACTCTCTCCGCGACTCCCTTGTTCGCTCCACACTGCCTTCCAACCCCACCACACCCGGCACCTTCCCCTGCAACCGCAGGAAATGCTACACTTGCCCCCACACCTCCTCCCTCACCCCTATCCAAGGCCCCAAGATGACATTCCACATTATGCAGAGGTTCACCTGCACATCTGCCAATGTGGTATAGTGCATCCACTGTACCCGGTGTGGCTTCCTCTACATTGGGGAAACCAAGAAGAGGCTTGGGGACCGCTTTGCAGAACACCTCCGCTCAGTTCGCAACAAACAACTGCACCTCCCAGTCGCAAACCATTTCCACTGCCCCTCCCATTCTTTAGATGACATGTCCATCATGGGGCTCCTGCAGTGCCACAATGATGCCAGCCACCCGAAGGTTGCAGGAACAGCAACTCATATTCCGCCTGGGAACCCTGCAGCCTAATGGTATCAATGTGGACTTCACCAGTTTCAAAATCTCCCCTTCCCCAACCGCATCCCGAAACCAGCCCAGTTTGTCCCCTCCCCCCACTGCACCACACAACCAGCCCAGCTCTTCCCCTCCACCCACTGCATCCCAAAACCAGTCCAACCTGTCTCTGCCTCCCTAACCGGTTCTTCCTCTCACCCATCCCTTCCTCCCACCCCAAGCCGCACCCCCATCTACCTACTAACCGCATCCCACCTCCTTGACCTGTCCGTCTTCCCTGGACTGACCTCTCCCCTCCCTACCTCCCCACCTATACTCTCTCCACCTATCTTCTTTTCTCTCCATCTTCGGTCCGCCTCCCCATCTCTCCCTATTTATTCCAGAACCCTCACCCCATCCCCGTCTCTGATGAAGGGTCTAGGCCCGAAACGTCAGCTTTTGTGCTCCTGAGATGCTGCTGGGCCTGCTGTGTTCATCCAGCCTCACATTTTATTATGTTGGATTCTCCAGCATCTGCAGTTCCCATCATCTCTGACATCAGCTTCCCTGCGTCCCTGATGCTGCTTGTCCTGCTGTGTTCATCCACATCAACACCTTGTTACCCCCCCATTCTCCTTTGTTTGTGTTTTCTTGCTCTTCCTCCCTCCCTCTGATTCTCACCCCCTCTCTCACCTCTGCTGGCTTTAATTTCACTCCCTTGTCATGTTCCCTTATTTCCATCTTTCTGTCCCTTCTCTCTCTCTCTCCGCCCACAAACTCACTCTGGCTTTATTCACAGAGAGTACAAGAGGAAAGGAAACCGAAGCACGCAGCCCCTTCGGCTGAGACAGAAATGAAGAACTGCCGGAGATTTTCCAAACCCTGACACAGGGGTTGCCTCTCTCTCTCTCGACAGTCTCTGTGACTGCCCCATCAAACCCCACACCCATTTCCGTCCCATTGTGTCTCTCCACAAACCCACCTCCGGTTGGAAATGCAAACACAAGTTGCTGGAAATGCTCAGCATCTGTGAAGAAAAAGTCCCGAGGTAGCGTTTTGGGTGCGATGACCCTTTCCCTCAGAGCTCCGGCTGGAAATGCTCCAGCCTCTGAGACAGGGTTCCCTTGAGGTCGGAGAGCTGCGGCTCCATCTCGGCTGTTCGCTTGGCATCAGGAGCTCCCATCAGCCCCTCGAAGGGGTATGATCACCCCCTAACCTTATACTGACAGTGGTTGTGTCCTTCCCTCATCCCCGGGAGCCCCTCCTGCCTTCTCACCTTGTTGCCGGGGTGCTATTCGACTAGGGAGGGCTGTGCGATAAAGATCCTACTTCCCACAGCGGCAGGGGGAGGGGGCATCCCTTCGCTCCTAAAACACCTCCTCCCATCCAATCTTGTGGCAATGGCTGTTCGGCTGCAGAAAGCGGCGCTGCCCGTGACCCCAAACCTCCCTACAACACCCCTCTCCTAATCCGACCCTTTTACAGTAGCTGTAGGCCACTCAGTCACTGGGCTGCACACTAGTGACTCTCCCCATGTCCACTCACTTCCAGGACGGCTATCCTCCAACCCCGACCCCATCCCATCCGCCTCCTTCCCTTTACCATGTGGTACGAGAGCTGCAGGCTGGTCGGCTACGGAAACCCGCGCAAGGCTGGATAATAGACACCCTCCCAATGTCCCCAGCCTTCCCCTCACCCGGGGAGGGGAATTCTCACCCCCAAAACATCCATTCCCAACACCTCGCTTTGGGATAGGAGCGGCGCACGATGTGAAACAGGGACCGTGCTCATGTCCCCAATCCTCCCTTCACCCCAAACCACCACCCCCAGCTTACCTTGCAGTAGGACATAGTTGTAGGCTGCTCAGCTACGGAAGGCGTCGCGGACCCGTGGCCGGATGCTCGGGGAGCGCGGGCTCGGTGCCAGGCAGCTGTGCCCAGGCGCCGGGTGAAGAGGCCTTCTCCCACCTTGGATCCCCGCTCCCGACGCAGGGCCGAGCCACTGAGCAGCGAGCGCTCCAGCAGCCCGGATGCCTGCTCCCAGGTCATGCTGGAGGCCGCTGGAGAACATGAGGTTGTAGGGGTCCGGGAGCGTGGTGCGATGATCCCCGCTGCCGAACAGCTGGGTCCTCAGAACCCTCCTGGGAAAAGGGATCCAGACAGCGGACTCGTCGCCGACGGAGAGCGGGGGAAAGGCGTGAGTAGGAACAGGAGAGGAAGGGGATTTACTGAGAGGGAGAAAGAAACAGACTCTGTGTGTGTGTGTGTGTGTGTGTGTGTGTGTGTGTGTGTGTGTGTGTGTGTGTGTGTGTGTGTGAGAGAGAGAGAGAGGGATTAGAAATGCAGTCTGATTGCGGATGGGTTGGGTTTAAATAGAGATTTTTAAACTTCGTTCAAAAAAACTCACAATGCTCCCTGCTGAGCGGGTGGAGAGGCTCGGATGGAGAGGAAGAGAGACACAGGGGGGCGGGGGATAGGGGACAGAGAGAGGTTCACAGGGAGAGACGGAGAGACAGGGGAGAGAGAACGGCAGAAGCACACACAGAGGGAGCCAGATACAAGACGAGAGATAGAGAGGGGCGCACACAGAGACCAAAGAGACAGAGTGAGAGAGGAGAGAGGAGAGAGACAGAAGTGCACAGCGAGGTGGCAGAGACAAGACGACAGAGAGAGACAGAGACATAGAGTGAGGCACACACAGAGAGTTGGAGAGACAGAGATTGTGTGTGTGGCGGGGGGTGGGTTTGGAGAAAATGGGAGAGAGAGAGACAGAGTCGTCCAGTTGTACAGCAGGGAAACAGACCCTTCAGTCCAACTCCTCCAGGCCGACCAGACACCGTAACTGACTAGTTCTGTTTGCCAGCCTGGAGCCCATATCCCTCCAGCCCCTTCCTATTCATGCGTCCCTGCAGGTGACTTCTCAATACTGTGAGTATAACAGCCTCTGTCACTCCTCTGGCAGTTCATGCCACACACAAACTACACTCGGGAGAACACGTTGGCGCCAAATCCCCCTCCCATCCTCTGAGAAAAGGAACCGGAAATGACATCACCAACCCAAGGAAACCGGAACACTTAAAGAGAAGGCGGGACCTAACTCCAGCGCTTCCCCGGATGCTCCCTGAAGATTTTACCCGGAATGGTGCCGAAACGTCTGCAAACTAACCTTCCAGCTCAGTGAGCAATCTTACATCCAGAACCTCAACCCTGAGCTACAAATCTTCTCAAAACTCGATAATGCTTTGCCACTTGATTAACAGGTGCATCCTTTTTTTCAAAAAAAATAAACTTTTTTTGCTGGATGTATGACTGACTGGCCAGTGTTTATTGTCCTTCCTTAACTGAGCCTTGGGAGCTCTGCAGACCAATGCTATCAACGTGGATTTCACAAGCTCCAAAATCTCCCCTCCCACCACTGCATCCCAAAACCAGCCCAGCTCGTCCCCTAATCTGTTCTTCCTCTGACCGATCCCCTCCTCCCAGCTCAAGCCAAACCCCCATTCCCTACCTACTAACCTCCTCCTGCCCCCTTGACCTGTCGGTCCTCCCCAGACTGACCTATCCCCTCCCTACCTCCACACCCACACTCACCTCTACTGGCTTCATGTCCGCCCCTTCTACTTAAGACCAGAAGACATCGGAGTGGAAGTAGGGCCATTCGGCCCATCAAGTCCACTCAACCATTTAAATCATGGCTCAGGGGCATTTCAACTCCACTTCCCTGAACTCTCCCCGTTGCCCTTGATTCCTCGTGACATCAAGAATTAGTCGATCTCTGTCTCGAAGGCATCCAACGTCCTGGCCCCGACTGCACTCCGTGGCAATGATTTCCACAAGCCCGCCACTCTCTGGCTTTACAATTGTCATCTCATTTCCGTTTCAAATTTACCCCCTCTAATTTTTAGGCTGTGCCCACGGGTCCTAGTCTCCCGGCCTCACGGAAACAACTTCCTAGCGTCCACCCCTTCTGAGGCAGACATTATGTTGTAAGTTTCTATTAGATCTCACCTCAACCTTCTAAACTCTGATGAGGACAATCCCAGGATCCTTAGCCGTTCATCATATGTCAAACCTACCACTCCAGGGATCATCCGTGTGAATCTCCGCTGGACACGCTCCAGGGCTAGTATGTCCTTTCTGAGGTGTGGGGCTCAAAATTGGACATGGTATTCTAAATGGGGCCTAACTAGAGCTTTATAAAGCCTCAGAAGCACATCGCTGCTTTTATATTCCAACCCTCTTGCGATAAAGGACAACATTACATTCGCTTTCTTAATTACGGACTCTACCTGCAAGTTAACCTTTAGAGAATCCTGGACCAACACTTCTAGATTCCTTTGTACTTGAGCTTTACGAATTTTCTCACCATTTAGAAAATAGTCCATGCCCGTATTCTTTTTACCAAAGTGCAAAACCCCACATTGAATTTCATCAGCCATTTCCTGGACCACTCTCCTAAACTGTCTAACTCTTTCTGCCGCTTCTCCACCTCCTCAGTACTACCTGCCTGTCCACCTATCTTCGTATCATCGGAAAACTTCGCCAGAATGACCCCGGTCCCTTCATCCAGATCATCAATACGTAAGGTGTACAGCTGCGGCCCCGACACCGAAACCTGCGACACCAATCGTCACCGGTTGCCATGCCGAAAAACAGCCTTTTATCCCAACTCTCTGCCTTCTATCAGACAGCCAATCCTCAATCCAAGCCAGTAGCTCATCTCGAACACCATGGGCCCTCACCTTGCTCAGCAGCCTCCCGTGAGACACTTTCCTAAGGCCTTTTGGAAGTCTAGATAGATAACATCCACTGGGTTTCCCTGGGCTAACATACTTGTTACCTCTTCAAAGAATTCTAACAGGTTTGGCAGGCACGACCTCCCCTTACTACATCCATGCTGACTTGTTCTAATCTGACCCTGCACTTCCAGGAATTTCAAAATCTCATCCTTGACAATGATTCAAGAATTTTATTAACTACCGAAGTCAGGTTAATCGGCCTGTAATTTTCCATCTTTTGCCTTGATTCTTTCTTAAACAAGGGGGTTACAACATCAATTTTCCAATCATCTGGGACTTACCCTGACTCCAGGGACTTTTGAAAGATCACATCCAAAGCCTCTGCTATTTCCTCAGCCACCTTCCTCAGAACTCTAGGATGTAGCCCTTCGGGGCCAGGAGATTTAGCAATTTTTAGACCTTTTAGCTTTTCTAGCACTTTCTCTTTTGTAATGCCTACCGTACTCAACTTTGCCCCCTGACTCTCCCTAAGTGTTGGCATACTACTCATGTCTTCCACTGTGAAGACTGACGCAAAGTACTTATTAAGTCCTTCAGCTACTTCCTTATCTCCCATCACCAGCCTTCCAGCATCAATTTGGAGCGGCCCAGTGTCTACTTTTGCCTCATGTTTGTTTCTTATGTATTGAAAGAAGCTTTCACTGTGATTTCTAATATGACTAGCTAGCCTACCTTCATATTTGATCCTCTCCTTCCTTATTGCTCGTCTGTCTCCTCTGCACCTATCTTCCCCTCTGTCCATCTTCAATCTGCCTTCCCCCTCTCCCTGTTTATTTCAGAACTGTCTCCTCCTCCCTCTTTTCTGATGAAGGGTCTCTGCCCGAAATGTCAGCTTTTGTGTTCCTGAGATGCTGCTTGGCCTGCTGTGTTCATCCAGCTCCACACTTTGTTATCTTGGATTCTCCAGCATCTGCAGTTCCCATTTTCTTTTTATTTTGGGGGCAGCTGCTGTCAATACCCACCCAAACAAAAGCTTCATTTGTCATTTTCAAAATTGCTAATAGCCCACAATCTGCTGAGTGAACAAAAAAAGTACCCATTTGCCTGTGACTCTCAGATGGATTTCTTTCCGATTTATTTATTCTTTAATGAGACATAGCTGTTGCTGATTGTCCAGCATGAACTGACTTCTTGAACAGCTTCATGTTGCTGTACAGAGACCCACAATGCTGTTCCAAAAGAGATTACGAAGATTGGCCCAGTAACAACCATTCATTTCCAAATAAGTTTGTGAGTAGCTTGGAGGTGATTTTTACTGGGGTTAGTGCTACCATGTCTGATGTCCTTGCCCTTGAAGATGAGTTTTCTAAGTCTGGAAAGGTGTCTGTCAGAATAGTGGGTAAAAAATGTGGCAGTGCATCTTGTACAGGGACACATTATTGTCTCTTGGAGTTGGCTGTGGAGAGAATGGATACGGTGCCAAGCAAGGGGCTGCTTTGGCCTAGACTCAAGATTGTTTTCAGTGTTGTTGGATCTGCACCGTCATTGACACACTTCTGACTTGAGAATTGGAGGAGGGCTGCAGGCTTCGGAGTGTCAGCAGTTTCTACATCAAATCGCAGAGTCGTCTTGCTTTGTCTCTGAGTCTGTGGCCCCGAGTGATATCTAAAACCAGGTCATCTCTCTTGTGAGCTTGTTATTCTAAACTGGACATTGCGCTTTCTTTACTCAGAGAGTAGTAAGGGAATGGAACGCTTTGCTTGCAACGGTAGTAGATTCGCCAACTTTCGGTACATTTAAGTCGTCATTGGATAAGCACATGGACGTACATGGAATAGTGTAGGTTAGATGGGCTTCAGATCGGCATGACAGGTCGGCACAACATCGAGGGCCGAACGGCCTGTACTGCGCTGTAATGCTCTATGTTCTAATGGTCTCTTCATTATAGAAAAGAGGTGATTGCATTTGAGCATGTGTGGAGGACATTCATCAGGATGTTCTGAGGGAGTGAAGCATTTTAACTCGATGGAGAGTCTGGATAAGTTTGTGATAACAGGAACTGTCAATGCTGGAGTCTGAGATAACACAGCGTGGAGCTGGAGGAACACTGCAGGCCAGGCAGCATCACTGTTTTATCTGGATCAGGTTGGCTTGTTTTCTTCCGAATAGGGAAGGTTGAAGAAGGTCCTGAAAAAATGGTCTGCATTCTGATGGGTCTAGGCGAGGGAAGCAGAACGACCATTCATGGGGTGGGAGGTCGGGGGGGGCGGGGGGACGGGGGGGAAGAGATACATACATTTAAGCTAAAAGGCTCCGAAGGAATTTCAGGAAAGAAAAGACACCCAGAAGGTGCTGGGGGTTTGGAATTCATTGTCTGGGACTTTAGTTGAGGTGGTGGATAATCTTTTCACATTAAAGAAAAAGGGTTGGTACAGCACTTAAAATGAAATAACATTCAAGGCAACGGGCCTATTGCTAAAACATGAGCCGAATGTGAACTTAGTGTGGCTTCAGTGGTTACAGACACAATGGAATGAAGTGCTTGTTCAATTCACACAGATGATCCCTGGAATGGTAGGCTTCACCTACGATGAATGGCTAAGGATCCTGGGATTATACTCACTACAGTTTAGAAGGTTGAGGGGAGAACTAATAAAAACGTACAAGATAATGTATGGTTTAGAAGAGGTGGACGCTAGGAGGTTGTTTCCGTTAGCAGGGGAGACGAGGACCCGTGGGCACAGCCTTAAAATTCGAGGGGTTCAATTTAAAACTGAAATCAGACGACATTTCTTCAGGCAGAAAGTGGTGGGCTTGTGGAATTCATTGCCGCAGAGTGCAGTGCAGGCCGGGATGTTGGACGCCTTCAAGGCAGAGATCGACAAATTCTTGATCTCAAAAGGAATCAAGGGCTACGCGGAGAGTGCAGGGAAGTGGTGTAAAAATGCCCATCAGCCATGATTTAAATGGTGGAGTGGACTTGATGGGGCGAATGGCCTTACCTCCACTCCTATGTCTCATGGCCTTATGGTCTAATTCTGGAGAATTCTCTTATTCTATGATTCTGGAGCAGGGGACAGTGAGTGGACAGCACAGGACAGTTCACCTAACTTCTCCTTTACCAATCTTCTATCTGCCTCCCCACTTCTCCCTATTTTTTACAGAATCCCCTTCTCCTCCCCCATTTTTGAAGAAGGGTCTCGACCCAAAACGTCAGCTTTCTTGCTTCTCTGATGCTGCTTGGCCCGCTGTGTTCATCCAGTTCTACACCTTGTTCTCTCAGATTCTCCAGCATTGGCAAGTTCCTACTATCTCTTGAGGAAGCTTACTTGTTTTTGCACCCAAACTGTGGTGAGAATGTGGAACGCACCGACTGTGTGGGTGGTAGAGTCAGAAACCATGATAACATTGAACAAGTCTTTGATTGGGCATTTGCGATGCCAAGGCATACAAGGCTCTGGGTCGAGAGCTGGGAAATGTGATGAGAATAGTTCGGGTCTTGCATCTTGTGAGGGCACATACAATTTGCTGAAGGGTCTGTTCCATTGCCATAGCACTCTATTATGCTGTCCCTCAATGATCCTGTGACAAGTAAGTGAAGGTTTACAGAAACAGGCACTTTTCAAGGACAATGCCAAAAGGAAAAGTGATGCACAGACAAAGTGCATGTAAGAATTTAACCAAGGATTAACACCATTGAAGAACTGGAATTTGTGCCAATGCACCAAACCTGCAGATGAAAATGCAGTGTCCAGTTTGATTGCAAACTGCAACAACCACCAGTTAGTAACATGATCAATGGAAATATCTGAATGCCTGTTGTTGTGATCTCAAGCATTTACCTGCGTCGAGTGAAATCCACCACCACAGTTCTGTTGCATCGTTGGCCACCTCGCAATCCGTGTTGCAAAGTCAATATCATTCCTTGACAACGCTTGAAGCAAGGCATAAGCAGTGGTTTCCACAGTCATCGCAAAAGCCTATGCTGCTTCAATTGGATACGGCTTCTCGTCCTCCAACAATGGAGGCTTTCCAGGAACCAACATCAGAATCTGTCATTTGTTAAAGGGATTAGCTGAGAATAAAGTTTACATCATATAGATTTTTGTTTGCATTTCAACAACACAACAATGGTTTTGCTGGTCAAGATCCAGCATTATCTCACCACTGATGTCGAGAACATTCTCCATACTTCCCACTCAGTGATGGGTCCTTTTGTTTGGGAAAAATAGGCACCTTCGAATGCAAATGAATCAAGATGAGCTTTAGTTTCTCATCAGGCTGCATGGCAGTTATTACAAGATGTTACGAACAAAAGGTGAAGAGGCAGATCAAACCATTCAGAGCATCAGTCTGGATGATCTTCTTGCCCTCATCCTGAGGAGGCATCACAGATCTTAACTTACACGCAATTCAAATTATTTCACACAATGACAAGACTGAATGTTCTGGATACTGCAAATGCCATAGCACCTGGCAGCATCCCAGAAACTGTATTGGAACAATGTGCCCCAAGGTCAGCACACCAACAGTAAATGTTTTCCAGTACATTTTTAAACACTTGCGACACTCACATTTCAGAGAAAGATGACCTATCACGCAATCGGCAGACAAATTGTCCTGACCAATTATGACCTCAATGTATTCTCAATCATCAGCAAAGTAATGCAACATCTGGATGACAGTGCTGTCAAACAGTTGCACACTAAGGCTCAGTTTACTTTTCGTCATGCCACACTTCTCGCAACCTCATTCAGGATTTACCACAAATATGATCAGAGATCCTGAGCTTGAAAAGGAAGGAAAGTGCAATCTGTCATTTCCACCCTGGCAACTTCTGATTGAATGTGGTGTTCAGCAGAGGAATAGGAAGTTGAGTCAGTGGCATTCACTGGATACCTGCACTGGTTGAAGTCATGTCTTCACTTGAACCAAAGTGGAGACATGAATGTTCATTGAATATTGTCCAGGTGTCCAGCAGAATTCATGACTTTTCCAACAGTGAAGTCAACGATGAGAAAATACAGTGAGACTTGGACAATTATCAGGCTTGGCCTGACAAAGGATAAGTAACATTTGCACCATACAAATGCTAAGCAGCAATCAGCTCCAACAAGAGCGAATATGACCATATCACAAAATTCCATGTCCTTACCATCATCCTTACATTTGTTTTAAATGTGCAAGTGTTATCCAAGCCATGCAGGGCGATGGGCCAGGTGTTGGAAATGAGGTTAGAAAAATTCAGTGCTTGTCTTTGACTGTCACAGAATCCGTGAGCTTAAGAATTAATTTCTCCTGTACTGTAGACCACTGAGGTGCTTGGCTATCCACTTCATCAAGGTTAACACTGATCTAAAACTAAACCGGAACGGTTATATAATCAGCAGTAGCCAGGTCCGTTGTACAAACCGCCCTGCTGTGGGACAGGGTCAGGTAAATCCAAGTGAGTGATCGTGGTTGGAGACTCATTCGTTGGGGGCATAGTTTCTGTAGCCACATTTGAGATACCAGGGCTGTGTGTTGCCTCCCTGGTGCCAAGGTCAAGGAAATCTCTGAGTGGTTGCAACAAATTCTTAACGGGGAGGGTGAGCAGCCAGAGGCCATTGTGCACATTGGTACCAATGACGTAGGTAGAAAGAGGGATGTGATCCTGCGGACTGTGTACAAGGAGTTGGCAAAGAGGCTGAAAGGCAGGACCTAGAGGGTAATAATTTATGGGTTGCCACGAGTGCCACATGTTAGTGAGTTAAGTCAGAGAAAGATAGGTGAGATGAATGCATTGGTTAAGGAGCTGGTACTGGGGGCAGGCTTTCAGGTTCATGGATAATTGCGACCGCTTCTTGGGCAAGGGGTGACCTGTGTAAGAGGGATGGGTTGCACCTAAACTGAACGGGAACAAATACCCTCAACAGGGAGGTTTGCTAGTGCTACTTGGGAGGATTTAAAGACTGGCAGGCAGCTGGGAACCAGAGCAGCAGGTCAGCAAGTAGATGAATTGATGGCAGGTACATGCTAGGACCAATAAATCAGAAAAGAATGGCAGCCAGAGACAGGTACATGAACATGATGGCATGAACAAGCTGAAATATGTTTATTTCAGTGCAAGGAGTATTATCGGTAAGGCAGATGAGCTTAGAGCCTGGATCAGTACATGGGACTCTGATGTTGAGGCCATTACAGAGGCTTGGTTGAGACAGAGACCGGACTGGCTGCTCAATGTTCCAGGGTTTCATTGCTTTAGACAAGATAGAGGGGAAGGTAAAAGAAGGAGGTGCACTCCGAACCTGTGGGAAATGTTACATCTGCACCTCGAAAGGACATTCTGGAGGGCTTGCCCACTGAGGCAATAGAGGTAGCATTGAAAAATAAGATAGACACAATCACTCTGATCAGATTAAATTAATAGCCTGCTCCCCTGTAGCCACTGACACACTGAGGAACAAATATGGAGGCAGCTTTTGAAACGATGCAATAACTTGTGAAATGATGCACTAACTCAGAGTTGTCACAGTCAGTGAATTTCACCTCCCCGGTATTGACTGGGACTCCCTTACAACAAGAGTTTAAATGAGGCTGAATTTGTTAAGACTATCCAAGAGAGTTTCTTGACACAGATTGTGGATAGAAGATGGGCCATACTGGACTTTGTCCTGGTCAGGTAACTGGTGAGAAGGGTGGGAAAGCATTTTGGAAATAGTGATCACAACTCCTTCAATTTTAAGATTGCTCTGAAGAAGGACAAGTCAGGACCTTGGGGGAGAGTAAATTATATTAGTTTTAGGTAGGAGCTGGGGAGTGTTAATTGGGAGGAGCTGTCACATTTGCCATATGGGAATTGTTTAAAGGCCTGCTTATGAGTTTAGGATCAGGAAGGAGGAAGGACAACGATGGCAAGGTAAAAGACCCTTGGATAATTGGGGAGGTTGTGAAGTTCGTCAAAAGGGAAAAACAAAAATATGTCAGGTTTACGAAGCTAAAATCGAACAGGGCCGACATAAAGAAAGCAGAAAAAGAAAGGCTATGAAATGACCTTGGCAAGGAGGGTTGAAGGAAATCCCAAGGCATTCTGTGCATACATCTAAAACAAGGGGATAAATAGCAAGAAGGTACGACCATTCAGGATAAAGGAGGGAACTTGTGTTTGGAAGCAGAGGATGTGGGCAAGATCCTAAATGAGTACTCTGCATCACTATTCACTCAGGCGAAGGGTATGGAGGATAGTGGGATTTGTGTGGAGCATGCGAATATGATAACAGCATTTTGAAATCAAGAAAGAGCATTAAGGTGGATAAGTCCTCAGGACCCAATGGTATCTACTTAAGGTTTTTGAGCGAGGTGAGAGAGGAGATTGTCGGGGCAGTCAGCAATATCTTTGTATCCTTGGTAGCCACTGGAGGGGTACTGGAAGATTAGCAAGTTGCTAAATGTTCTTCTTCTGTTCAAGAAGGGAAATAGGGTCAATCCAGGAAACTCTCGACTAGCGAGTTTCTCATCGTTCATTGGGAAGCTATTGGAGAGAATTCTTAGGGATTGTATTTATCTGTATTTGGAACAGCATGGCCTAATTAGGGACAGTCAGCATGGCTTTGTGCAGGGCAGGTCATGTCTTACTAACTTGACTGAATTTTTTGAGGAGGTGACGAATGTGATCAATGAAGGTAGAGCAGTGGATATTGTTTTCATGGATTTCAGCAATACTTTCAACAAGGTGCCTCATGGTAGGATCATCCAGAAAATTAAGATGCACCGAGTCCGTGGTGGCTTGGATGCTTGGATTCACAACTGGCTTGCCCAGAGAAGACAGAGGCAAGTGGTGGAAAGGTGCTTTTCAGGCTGTAGATCCAGGACGATTGGTGTTCCGCAGGGATCTGTGCTGGGACCTCTGCTGTTTGTGGTCTATACAAAATGACTGAGGTTAAAATATAGATGGATGGGTTAGCAAGTTTGCAGACAATAGAATGATTGGTAGAATCGTGATGAGTGTAGACGTCATAAAAGGATACAGATCAGTTGCAGAAACTGCAAGTGGATTTTAATCCATTAAATGTGAGATGCTCCACTTTGGGAAATCAACTATTACGGAAAAATATACAGTTAATGGCACCCCTCAGTGCAGACCCCCTCAGTGCAGAATTGTTAAGGTGGGAATGCAGGTGCACTCAATCTGTTCATTGAGAACTGTCGACGTGATATCACCTCAATTTCTCTGTTCCCCGCACCAAACCCAACCTACGTCCTGCCCAACTGACTGCCCTCCACGCACTCATATCTCACCCTGACTTTGTTATTAAGCCTGCCGATAAGGTGGTGCTGCTGTGGTCTGGTGAGCTGAAGTCTATCTTGCAGAGGCTGAGCGCCAGCTCTCAGATACCTCCTCCATCTTCTCCTGGACCATGACCGCACCGGGCCATTGTATCTACTACAGTAACTGATCTTGGTCTGTCCGGTGATCTTCCCCCTCTGCTTCCAAGCTGAAAGGCCACAGCTCCCCACAGGTTGCTCCTACGACCCCTAAAAATCCACAAATGAGACTGTCCTGGCAGACCCATTGTTTCAGCCTGTTCCTGCCCCACAGAACTCATCTCTTCCTACCTTGACTCAATCTTCTGTCCCCTGGTCCAAGCCCTGCCCACGTACATCCAGAAATACTCTGACATCTTACGCAGGTTTAAAAACATCAGTTTGCCGGTTCCAGCTGCGTCCTCTTTACCATGAACATGGAATTCCTTTACACATCCATTCCCCACCGGGAGGTTCTTCGGGCTGTCCTCTTCTACCTGGAGCAAAGAACTGAACATTCCCCTCACACCACCACCCTCCTCCACTTGGTCGACCTCATCCTCACCCTCAACAACTTCTTGTTGAACTCCTCTCATTTTCTTCGGGTAAGAGGAGCAGCTCCGGGCACCTGCATGGGCCCGAGTTATACCTGTCTCTTCACGGGGTACGTGGAACATTCCCACCCACAACACTTTCTCCGATACATCAATGATATCATCCGGCTGCTTCTCTCTCTTGTCTGAAATTGGAAAACTTCATCAACTTCGCCTCCAATTTCCGTCCTGCCCTCACTTTCACCTGCTCTATCTCTGACTCCACCCTTCCCTTCCTCAACATTTCTGCTTCCATTCCTGGGGGTAGGCTTCGCACTAATATCCATTACAAACTCTCTGACTCTCACAGCTACCTGGTCTATATATCCTCACACCCCACTTTCTGTAAAGACTCCAACCTCTTCTCTCACTTCCTCCATCTCCATCGAATATGTTCTCATGAGGCCAACATCAACAAGGGAGCCTGCAAAATGTCCACCTTCTTCCTCAACTGAGGATTCCCCGGCTCCGCGGTCAACAAGGCCCTCAACTGTGTCCAACCCAGCTCCTGCACTTTTGCCCTCACCTTTTCTCTTCCCTCCCAAGACAGCAATAAGCTTCCACTTGATCTTACCTATCAACCCACATGCCCACATCCATACAAACATCAGGCACCATTTCCACCACCACCAGCAGGATGCCGCCACCAGACACATATTCCCCTCCTCTCCCTTATCCGCCTTTACCGGAGGACCCGGAGGAAATGCAAGCAGACACGGGGAGAACGTGCAAACTTCGCACAGACGATTGCCCGAGGCTGCAATGCGAACCACTGAGCCACCGTGCTGCCCAGAATCTTGGTGGTGTGGATGAGCAGAGAGATCTCGGTGTCCATGTGTGTAGATCCCTGAAAATTGCCACGCAGATTGATAGGCTTGTTCAAAAGGCGTACGGCGTGTTAGGTTTTATTGGTACAGAGATTGAGTTTCGGAGCCATGAGGTCATGTTGCAGCTGTACAAAACACTGGTGCAGCCGCGCTTGGAGTATTGCGTACAGTTCTGATCGCCACATTATCGGAAGGATTTAGAGGGGGTTTGTTAGGATCTTGTCTGGTGTGGAAGGAAGGTCTTATGAGGAAAAGCTTCGAGACTTGAGGCTGTTTTTGTCAGAAGAAGGTGAAGAGGCAACTTAATGGAGACATACAAGATAATCAGAGGATTAGATAGGGTGGACAGCGACAGCCTTTTTCCTCGATGGTGATGGCGAGCACGAGTGGAGATAGGTTTAAATTGAGGTGAGATAGATATGGGACACATGTCAGAGGGAGGTTCTTTATTCAGAGAGTAGTATGGGTGCAGAATGCCCTGCCTGCAACAGGAGTAGATTGCCAAGTTTAAGGGCATTTAAATGAACATTGCTAAATATATGGATGGTAATGGAATAGTGTCGGTTAGATGGGCTTCAGGTTGGATTCACAGGTCGGCGCAACATCGAGGGCCGAAGGGCCTGTACTGCGCTGTAATGTTCTATGTTCTATGTCATAATACTTCAGTGAATTCTGGTTATCCTGCCGTAGGAAGAATGCTGTTAAACTATACAGAGTGCAAAAATAATTACAAAAGGTCATTGCCGGGACTGGAGGGTTTACGAGGAGTGGTGGATAGGCTCGGACTTTTTCCCTGGCGTATCGGAGACGAAGGGGTGACTTTCCAGAGGTGTAAAAAATCATGATGGGCATTGATAAGGGGAATAACCAAGGTCGGGGAGTCCAAAGCTAGAAGGGAGGAGGTTCAAATGTGAAAGGGGAAAGATTTAAAAGTGACCCGAGAGGCAACTTGTCGCACACAGAGGGTGGTGCGTGAATGCAATGAGCTGCCAACAGACGTGGTAGAGGCAGATAATATTACAGTATTTAAAAGACATTTGGACAGGTACACAATGAGGAAAGGTTTAGACGGATACTTAAGTTTGGGACACCTGGTCAGTACAGATGATTGGGGCTGAAGGTCCTGATTCTGTGCTGTATGACTCTATGAATCTATGACTGAAGAGCTAACTAGGTGTGTGGATGAGGGCAATGCATTTGATACAGTCTACTTGGGCATCAGCAAAGCTTTTGACAAGATCCCCCATTTGAAGACTGTTAGAACAGGAAACAGTCCATGGGATCCGAGGACACATGTGCACAGGAAATCATAACTCATGTAATTTGAATGAGTTTTTTAAAGTAGTAATGAAGAGCATTGATTAAGGCAGAAAGATGGACGTATATGGGCTTCAGTAAGGCGTTCAAGAAGGTTCCTCACAGAGGTCCAGTAGGGAAGTTAAATCACACGGAGTACAGGGAGAGCTAGCCATAGAACATAGAACATAGAACATTACAGCACAGTACAGGCCCTTCGGCCCTCGATCTTGTGCCGACCTGTCATGTCGATCTCAAGCCCATCTTACCTGCACTGTTCCATGTACGTCCATATGCTTGTCCAATGACCACTTAAATGTACCGAAAGTTGGCGAATCTACTACCGTTGCAGGCAAAGCGTTCCAATCCCTTACTACTCTCTGAGTAAAGAAACTACCTCTGACATCTGTCCTATATCTTTCACCCCTCAATTTAAAGCTATGCCCCCTCATGCTCACCGTCACCATCCTAAGAAAAAGGCTCTCCCTATCCACCCTATCTCACCCTCTGATTATTTTATATGTTTCAATTAAGTCACCTCTCAACCTTCTTCTCTCAAATGAAAACACCCTCAAGTCCCTCAGCCATTCCTCGTAAGACCTTCCCTCCATACCAGGCAACATCCTAGTAAATCTCCTCTGCACCCTTTCCAAAGCTTCCACATCCTTCTTATAATGCGGTGACCAGAACTGTATACAATACTCCAAGTGCGGCCGCACCAGAGTTTTGTACAGCTTCACCATAACCTCTTGGTTCCGGAACTCGGTCCCTCTATTAATCAAAGCTAAAACACTGTAGGCCTTCTCAACAGCCCTGTCAACCTGGGTGGCAACTTTCAAGGATCTGTGTTCATGGACACCGAGATCTCTCTGCTCATGTATACTCCTAAGAATCTTACCATTAGCCCTGTACTTTGCCTTCTGGTTACTCCTGCCGATGTGCATCACCTCACACTTGTCTGCATTAAACTCCATTTGCCACCTCTCAGCCCAGCTCTGCAGCTTATCTATGTCTCTCTGCAACCAATCCTTTGTCACTCTCCACAACTCCACCTATCTTAGTGTCGTCTGCAAATTTACTAACCCATCCTTCTACGCCCTCATCCAGGTCATTTATAAAAATGACAAACAGCAGTGGACCCAACACCCACCCTTGCGGTACACCACCAGTAACTGGTCTCCAGGATGAACGTTTCCCATCAACTACCACACTCTGTCTTCTTTCAGCAGGCCAATTTCCGATCCAAGCTGCTGTATCTCCCACAATTCCATTCCTCTGCATTTTGTACAATAGTCTGTTTTGGGGAACCTTATCGAACGCCTTGCTGAAATCCATATACTCCACATCAACCGGTTTACTCTCATCTACCTGTTTGATCACCTTCTCAAAGAACTCAATAAGGTTTGTGAGGCACGACCTACCCTTCACAAAACTGTGCTGACTATCCCTAATCAATTTATTCTTTTCTAGATGATTGTAAATCCTATCCCTCAGAACCTTTTTCAACACTTTACCAACAACTGAGGTAAGGCTCACTGGCCGATAATTACCAGGGTTGTCTCTACTCCCCTTCTTGAACAGGAGAACCACAATTGCTATCCTCCAGTCATCGGGCACTATTCCTGCAGACAATGATGAGTTAAAGATCAATGCCAAAGGCTCGGCAATCTCCTCCCCGGATTCCCCGAGGATCCGAGGATAAATCCCATCCGGCCCAGGGGTCATAGCTATCTTCACCCTCTGTAGGATTTCAAATACCTCTTCCTTGTGAACCTCAATCCCACCTAGTCCAGTAGCCTGTATCTCTGTATTCTCCTCGACAACATTGTTGTTTTCTAGAGTGAATACTGTTGAAAAATATTCATTTAGCGCTTCCCCTATCTCATCTGACTCCACACACAACTTACCACTACTATCCTTAATTGGACCTAATCTTACTTTTCTCATTCTTGTATTCCTTAAATACCGACAGAAAAGTTTACGGTTTACCCTGATCCTATCCGCCAACAACTTCTCATGTCTCCTCCTGGCTCTTCTGAGATCTCTCTTTCGGTCTTTCCTGGCTACCTTGTAACCTTCAAGCACCCCAACTGAGCATTCACATCTTATAGTAACAGAAGCCTTCTGCCTCCTCTTGACCAGAGATTCCACTTCCTTCGTAAACCATGGCTTCCGTGCTCTACAGCTTCCTCCCTGCCTGACAGGTACATACTTATCTAGGAAGCACAGGAGCTTTTCATTGAATAAGCTCCACATTTCTACTGGGCCCATCCCCTGCAGTTTCCTTCCCCATCCTATGCTCTCTAAATCTTGCCTAATCTCATCGTAATTGCCTTTCACCCAGATATAACTCTTGCCCAGTGGTGTACACCTATCCCTTTCCATCACTAAAGTAAACATAACAGAATTCTGATCGCTATCACCAAGGTGATCACCAACTTTGAAATCTAACACCTGGCCAGGCTCATGACCCAGTACCAAATCTGATGTGGTCAGTGCACTCCAACTCCATTAGTCACTGCATCCCATTTCGCTAAGTCACTGCATCCCATTTCAGTCAGTCACTGCATCCCATTTCCCACAGTGACTGCATCTCCATTCCCCGAGTCACTGCACTTCATTTCCCTTGGTCACTGCATCCCATTTCACTCAGTCACTGCATCCCATTTCTCACGGACGCTGCATTCAATTTCCATCAGTTGCTGCATTCAATTTCCATCAGTCACTGCATCCCATTTCACTCAGTCACTGAATCCCATTTCCATCAGTCACTGCATCTCCATTCCCCGAGTTACTGCATCTCCTTTCCCACAGTCACTGCATAACATTTCACACAGTCACGGCATCCCATTTCCATCAGTCACTGCATCGCATTTCACACAGTCACGGCATTGCATTTCACTCAGACACTGCATCGCATTCCAATCAGTCACTGCATCGCATTCCAATCAGTCATTGCATCGCATTTCCCTAACTCACCGCATCCCATTTCCCTCAGTCACTGCATCTCCTTTCCCTCAGTCACAGCATCCCATTTCCCTCAGTCACTGCATCCCATTTCACTCAGTCACTGCATCCCATTTCACTCAGTCACTGCATCCCATTTCACTCAGTCACTGCATGGCATTACATTTAGTGATTGCATCGCATTCCAATCTGTCACTGCATCGCATTCCAATCTGTCACTGCATCCCATTTCATTCAGTCACTGCATCCCATTTCCCTCAGTCACTGCATCCCATTTCACGCAGTCACTGCATCCCATTTCACGCAGTCACTGCATCACATTTCACGCAGTCACTGCATCACATTTCACGCAGTCACTGCATCACATTTCACGCAGTCACCGCATCTCATTTCACGCAGTCACCGCATCTCATTTCACGCAGTCACTGCATTTCCTTTCCCTCAGTCACTGCATCTCATTTCCCTCAGTCACTGCATCTCATTTCCCTCAGTTACTGCACTCAATTTCCATCAGTCACTGCATCCCATTTCACTCAATCACTGCATCCCATTTCACTCTGTCACTGCATCTCCATTCCCCGAGTTACTACATCTCCTTTCCCACAGTCACTGCACAACATTTCACACAGTCAAGGCACCCCATTTCCATCAGTCACTGCATCGCATTTCACTCAGTCACTGTATCGCATTTCACACAGTCACTGTATCGCATTTCACACAGTCACTGCATCGCATTTCACACAGTCACTGCATCGCATTTCACACAGTCACTGCATCGCATTTCCCTCAGACACAGCATCTCATTTCACTCAGTCACTGCATCCCATTTCAGTCAGTCACTGCATCCCATTTCAGTCAGTCACTGCATCCTATTTCACGCAGTCACTGCAACCCATTTCACGCAGTCACTGCATCCCATTTCACGCAGTCACTGCATCCCATTTCACTCAGTCACTGCATCCCATTTAACTGAGACAGTGAATCCCATTCAAATGAGACAGTGCATCCATTTCCCTTAGTCACTGCACCCTATTCCCCACAGTCACCGCATACCATTTCCCTCAGTCACCGCTTCCCATGACCCTCACTCACTGCATCCCATTGCCCTCAGTCACTTCATCCCATTACCCTCAGTCACTGGATCCCATTACCCTCAGTCACTGCATCCCATTACCCTCAGTCACTGCATCCCATTACCCTCAGTCACTGCATCCCATTACCCTCAGTCACTGCATCCCATTACCCTCAGTCACTGCATCCCCTTTCCATCAGTCACTGCATCCCCTTTCCATCAGTCACTGCATCCCATTTCACTCAGTCACTGCATCCCATTTCCCACATTCACTGCATTACATTTCACTCAGTCACTGCATCCCATTTCACTCAGTCACTCCCTCCCATTTCACTCAGTCATTGCATCCCATTTCACTGAGCCACTTCATCATATTCACTCAGTCATTGCATCCCATTTCACGCAGTCACAGCATACCATTTGACTCAGTCACGACATCCTACTTAACGGAGACAGTGAATCCTATTCAACTGATACAGTGCATCCATTTCCCTCAGTCACCGCACCCTATTCCCCACACTCAGACACCGCATCCCATTTCCGTCAGTCACCGCATCCCATGGCCCTCACTCACAGCATCCAATTTCCATCAGTCACAGCTTCCCATTTCACTCAGTGACTGCATCCCATTTCACTCAGTGACTGCATCCCATTACCCTCAGTCACTGCATCAGATTACCCTCAGTCACTGCATCCCGTTTCACTCAGTCACTGACTCCCCCTTCACTCAGTCACTGACTCCCACTTCACTCAGTCACTGACTCCCACTTCACTCAGTCACTGACTCCCACTTCACTCAGTCACTGACTCCCATTTCAGTCAGTCACTCCCATTTTAGTCAGTCACCGCACCCCATTCCACACAGTCACCGCATTCCATTTCCCTCAGTCATCGCATCCCATTTCCCTCAGTCACCGTGTACCATTTCCCTCAGTCACTGCATCCCATTTCACTCAGTCACTGCATCCCATTACCCTCAGTCACTGCATCCCATTTCACTCAGTCACTGCATCCCATTACCATCAGTCACTGCATCCCATTTCACTCAGTCACTGCATCGCATTTCACTCAGTCACTGCATCGCATTTCACTCAGTCACTGCATCGCATTTCACTCAGTCACTGCATCACTTTTCACTCAGTCACAGCCTCCCACTTCACGCAGTCACAGCCACCCACTTCACGCAGTCACAGCCACCCACTTCACGCAGTCACAGCCACCCACTTCACGCAGTCACAGCCACCCACTTCACGCAGTCACAGCCACCCACTTCACGCAGTCACAGCCACCCACTTCACGCAGTCACAGCCACCCACTTCACTCAGTCACTGCCTCCCAATTCACTCAGTCACTGCCTCCCAATTCACTCAGTCACTGCCTCCCAATTCACTCAGTCACTGCCTCCCAATTCAGTCAGTCACGACCTCCAATTTCAGTCAGTCACGACCTCCAATTTCAGTCAGTCATGACCTCCCATTTCACTCAGTCACTGCCTCCCATTTCACTCAGTCACTGCATCCCATTTCACTCAGTCACTGCATCCCATTTCACTCAGTCACTGCCTCCCATTTCACTCAGTCACTGCATCCCATTTCACTCAGTCACTGCATCCCATTTCACTCAGTCACTGCATCCCATTTCACTCAGTCACTGCCTCCCATTTCACTCAGTCACTGCCTCCCATTTCACTCAGTCACTGCCTCCCATTTCACTCAGTCACTGCCTCCCATTTCACTCAGTCACTGCCTCCCATTTCGTTCAGTCACTGCCTCCCACTTCGTTCAGTCACTGCCTCCCACTTCGTTCAGTCACTCCCTCCCATTTCAGTAAGTCACTGCATCCCATTTCCCTAAGTCACGGCATCCCATTTCCCACATTCACTGCATCTCCTTTCCCTCAGTCACCACATCCCATTTCACTCAGTCACAGCATCCCATTTCACTCAGTCACGGCATCCCATTTCACTCAGTCACGGCATCCCATTTCACTCAGTCACGGCATCCCATTTCACTCAGTCACAGCATCCCATTTCCCTCAGTGACTGCATCACATTTCACTCAGTCACTGCCTCCCATTTCACTCAGTCACTGCCTCCCATTTCACTCAGTCACTGCCTCCCATTTCACTCAGTCACTGCCTCCCATTTCACTCAGTCACTGCCTCCCATTTCGTTCAGTCACTGCCTCCCACTTCGTTCAGTCACTGCCTCCCACTTCGTTCAGTCACTCCCTCCCATTTCAGTAAGTCACTGCATCCCATTTCCCTAAGTCACGGCATCCCATTTCCCACATTCACTGCATCTCCTTTCCCTCAGTCACGACATCCCATTTCACTCAGTCACAGCATCCCATTTCACTCAGTCACGGCATCCCATTTCACTCAGTCACGGCATCCCATTTCACTCAGTCACGGCATCCCATTTCACTCAGTCACAGCATCCCATTTCCCTCAGTGACTGCATCACATTTCACTCAGTCACTGCATCCCATTTCACTCAGTCACTGCATCCCATTTCACTCAGGCACTGCAGCCCATTTCACTCAGGCACTGCAGCCCATTTCACTCAGGCACTGCATCCCATTTCCCACGGTCACTGCATCTCCTTTCTCTCAGTCACTGCATCTACTTTCCCTCAGTCATGGCACCTCATTTCATTCATTCACGGCAACTTCTGTCCCTCATTCACTGCATCTCATTTCCCTCTGTCACTGCAACTCATTTCGATCAGTCACTGCATCCCATTTCAATCAGTCACTACATAACATTTCACTCAGTCACTGCATCCCATTTAACGGAGACAGTGAATCCTGTTCAACTGAGACAGTAAATCAATTTCCATCAGTCACCACACCCTACTCCCCACAGTCCCGGCACCCCATCTCACTCAGTCAGTGCATCCCATTTCCCATAGTCACTGCATGTCCTTTCCTTTGTCACTGCATCGCATTTCACTCAGTCACTGCATCGCATTACCCTCAGTCCCCACCCCTTATTCCCCACAGTCACGGCATCCCATTTCCCACAGTCACTGCATCGCATTTCATTCAGTCAGTGCACCCCATTACCCTCAGGCACTGCGTCCCATTTCACTCAGGCACTGCATCCCATTTCACTCAGGCACTGCATCCCATTTCACTCAGGCACTGCATCCCATTTCACTCAGTGACTGCATCCCATTTCACTCAGTCACTGCATCACATTTCACCGAGTCACAGCACCCCATTTCACTCAGTCACTGCATGTCCCTTCCGCAGTCACAGCATCGCATTTCACTCAGCCACTGCATCATATTACCCTCAGTCACTGCATCTCATTTCCCTCAGTGACTGCATCACATTTCACTCAGTGACTGCATCACATTTCACTCAGTCACTGCATCCCATTTCACTCAGTCACTGCATCCCATTTCACTCAGTCACTGCATCCCATTACCCTCAGTCACTGCATCCCATTACCCTCAGTCACTGCAACCCAATTCCCACAGTCACTGCATCCCATTTCCCTCAGTCACAGCATCCCATTTCACTCAGTCACGGCATCCCATTTCACTCAGTCACAGCATCCCATTTCCCTCAGTGACTGCATCACATTTCACTCAGTCACTGCATCCCATTTCACTCAGTCACTGCATCCCATTTCACTCAGGCACTGCAGCCCATTTCACTCAGGCACTGCATCCCATTTCACTCAGGCACTGCATCCCAATTCCCACGGTCACTGCATCTCCTTTCTCTCAGTCACTGCATCTACTTTCCCTCAGTCATGGCACCTCATTTCATTCATTCACGGCAACTTCTGTCCCTCATTCACTGCATCTCATTTCCCTCTGTCACTGCAACTCATTTCGATCAGTCACTGCATCCCATTTCAATCAGTCACTACATAACATTTCACTCAGTCACTGGATCCCATTTAACGGAGACAGTGAATCCTGTTCAACTGAGACAGTAAATCAATTTCCATCAGTCACCACACCCTACTCCCCACAGTCCCGGCACCCCATCTCACTCAGTCAGTGCATCCCATTTCCCATAGTCACTGCATGTCCTTTCCTTTGTCACTGCATCGCATTTCACTCAGTCACTGCATCGCATTACCCTCAGTCCCCACCCCTTATTCCCCACAGTCACGGCATCCCATTTCCCACAGTCACTGCATCGCATTTCATTCAGTCAGTGCACCCCATTACCCTCAGGCACTGCGTCCCATTTCACTCAGGCACTGCATCCCATTTCACTCAGGCACTGCATCCCATTTCACTCAGTGACTGCATCCCATTTCACTCAGTCACTGCATCACATTTCACCGAGTCACAGCACCCCATTTCACTCAGTCACTGCATGTCCCTTCCGCAGTCACAGCATCGCATTTCACTCAGCCACTGCATCATATTACCCTCAGTCACTGCATCTCATTTCCCTCAGTGACTGCATCACATTTCACTCAGTGACTGCATCCCATTTCACTCAGTCACTGCATCCCATTTCACTCAGTCACTGCATCCCATTTCACTCAGTCACTGCATCCCATTTCACTCAGTCACTGCATCCCATTACCCTCAGTCACTGCAACCCAATTCCCACAGTCACTGCATCCCATTTCCCTCAGTCACTGCATCCCATTTCCCTCAGTCACTGCATCCCATTTCACTCAGTCACAGCATCCCATTTCACTCAGTCACTGCAGCCCATTTCACTCAGTCACTCCCTCCCATTTCAGTCATTCACTACCTCCCATTTCAGTCAGTCACTGCATCTCCTTTCCCTCAGTCACTGCATCACATTTCCCTCAGTCACTGCCTCCCATTTCCCTCAGTCACTGCATCCCATTTCCCTCAGTCACTGCAACCTTTTCCTATAGTCACTGCAACCCAATTCCCACGTCACTGCATCCCATTTCCCTCAGTCACAGCATCCCATTTCACTCAGTCACTGCAGCCCATTTAACTGAGACAGTGAATCTCATTGAACTGAGACAGTGCATCCCATTACCCTCAGTCACAGCATTCCATTTCCCACAGTCACTGCATCTCCTTTCCACAGTCACTGTATCTCCATTCCCTCAGTAACGGCACCTCCTGTCCCTCAGTCACTGCATCCCATTGCCCTCAGTCACTGCGTCCCATTACCCTCAGTCACTGCATCTCATGTCCCTCAGTCACTGCATCCCATGTCCCTCAGTCACTGCATCCCATGTCCCTCAGTCACTGCATCCCATGTCCCTCAGTCAGTGCGTCCCTTTTCGGTCAGGCACTGTATCCCATTTCACTCAGTCACTGCATCCCATTTCAATCAGTCACTGCATCCCATTTCACTCAGGCATTGCATCCCATTTCACTCAGGCACTGCAGTCCATTTCCCCCAGTCACTGCAACCCATTTCCCCCAGTCACTGCATCACATTTCAATCAGACACTGCATCTCATGTCACTCTGTCACTGAATCCAATTTCCATCAGTCACTGCATCCCATTTCAAGCAGTCACTGCATCGCATTTCACTCAGTCACTGCATCACATTGCACTCAGTGAGTGCATCGCATTTCGCTCAGTCACTGCATTCCATTACACGCAATCACTGCATCCCAATTCCCTCAGTCACTGCATCCCATGTCCGTGTGTCACTGCATCCCATGTCCCTCAGTCACTGCATCCCATGTCCCTAAGTCACTGCATCCCATGTCCCTCAGCCAGTGCATCCTATTTCACTCAGTGACTGCATCACAGTTCACTCAGTGACTGCATCACAGTTCACTCAGTGACTGAATCACAGTACACTCAGTGAGTGCATCATATTTCACTCAGTGACGTAATCACATTTCACTCAGTGACGGAATCACATTTCACTGAGTCACTGCGTCCCATTTCACACAGTCACTGCATCGCATTTCAGTCAGTCACTGCATCCCATTTCACTCAGTCGCTGCATCCCCTTCACCACAGTCACTGCATCCCATTTCACGCAGTCACTGTTTTCGTATCTCACAGACAGTGCATTCTATGCTTCTCATTTCACTCAGTCACTGCAGCTCATGTCGCTCTGTCACTTCATCCAATTTCCACCAGTCAGTGCATCTCATTTCACTCCGCCACTGCATCGCATTTCACTCAGTCACTGCATCACATTTCAATTAGACACTGCATCTCATTTCACTTGGTCACTGGACCTCATGTCACTCTGTCACTGCATCCAATTTCCATCAGTCACTGCATCCCATTTCACTCAGTGATGCATCCCATTTCACTCAGTGACTGCATCCCAATTCACTCAGTGACTGAATCACATTTCACTCAGTCACTGCATCACATTTCACGCAGTCACTGCATCACATTTCACGCAGTCACTGCATCCTACTTCACTCAGTCACTGCATCCCATTTCACTCAGTCACTGCATCTCCTTCAACACAGTTACTGCATCCCATTTCCATCAGTCACTGTTTCCCGTATCTCACAGACGCTGCATTCAATTTCCCATACTCAGTGCATCCCATTTCCCATAGTCACAGCATCACCTTGCCCTCAGTCTCATCATCTCATTTCACTCAGTGATTGCATCCTTCTTCCCACAAATACTGCACCCCATTTCCCTCAGTCACTGCATCCCATTTCCGTCAGTCACTGCATCTCATTTCACTCGGTCAGTGCATCCCATTTCCCTCAGTCACTGCAACCGATTTCACTCAGTCACTGCATCCCATTTCATCCAGTCACTGCATCCCATTGTACTCAGTCATGCATCCCATTTCACTCAGCGGCTGCATCCCATTTCACTCAGTGACTAAATCACATTTCACTCAGTCACTGCATCCGATTTCACTCAGTCACTGCATCCCATTTCCCTCAGTCACTGCATCCCATTTCCCTCAGTCACTGCATCCCATTTCCCTCAGTCACTGCATCCCATTTCAAGCAGTCACTGCATCACATTTCAAGCAGTCACTGCATCACATTTCAAGCAGTCACTGCATCACATTTCAAGCAGTCACTGCATCACATTTCAAGCAGTCACTGCATCTCCTTCACCACAGTCACTGCATCACACTTCCATCAGTCACTATTTCCCTTATCTCACAGACGATGCATTCAATTTCCCACACTCACTGCATCCCATTTCCCATATTCACAGCATCTCCTTTCCCTCAGTCTCTGCATCGCATTTCACTCAGTGATTGCATCCTCCTTCCGACAAATACTGCATCCCATTTCCCTCAGTCACTGCATCCCATGTCTGTGTGTCACTGCATCCCATGGCTCTCAGTCACTGCATCTCATGTCCCTCAGTCACTGCATCCCATATCCCTCAGTCACTGCATCCCATTTCACTCAGTCAGTGCGTCCCTTTTCGGTCAGGCACTGTATCCCATTTCCCTCAGTCACTGCACCCCAAGCCCGCTCGGGCACTGATTCCCTATTAACTCAGAAACTCCTTCCCAGTACCTCTGTCACTGCAGCTCATGTCCCTCAGTCACTGCATCCCATGTCCCTCAGTCACTGCATCACATTTCACTCAGTCACTGCATCACATTTCACTCAGTCACTGCATCACATTTCACTCGGTCAAAGCATCCCATTTACTAAATCACTGCATCTCCTTCACCACAGTCACTGCATCACATTTCCATCAGTCACTGTTTCCCGTATCTCACAGACGATGAATTCAATTTTCCACACTGACTGCATCCCATTTCCCTCAGTCACTGCGTCCCATTTCCCTCAGTCACTGCATCACATTTCCATCAGACACTGCAGCTCATGTCACTCTGTCACTGCATCCAATTTCCATCAGTCACTGCATCCCATTTCACCCAGTCACTGCATCCCATGTCCGTGTGGCACTGCATCCCATGTCCCTCAGTCACTGCATCCCATGTCCCTAAGTCACAGCATCCCATGTCCCTCAGTTACTGCATCCCATTTCACTCAGCCACTGCATCCTATTTGACTCAGTGACTGCATCACAGTTCACTCAGTGACGTAATCACATTTCACTCAGTGACGGAATCACATTTCAGTGAGTCACTGCGTCCCATTTCACGCAGTCACTGCATCCCTTTTCACTCAGTCACTGCATCCCATTTCACTCTGCCACTACATCACATTTCACGCAGTCACTGCATCCCATTTCCATCAGTCACTGCATCCCATTTCACACAGTCACTGCATCGCATTTCAGTCAGTCACTGTATCCCATTTCACTCAGTCACTGCATCACATTTCACTCAGTCACTGCATCCCATTTCACTCAGTCACTGCATCCCCTTCACCACAGTCACTGCATCCCATTTCCATCTGTCACTGTTTTCGTATCTCACAGACAGTGCATTCTCAGCATCACATTTCACTCAGTCACTGCATCACATTTCACTCAGTCACTGCATCACATTTCACTCAGTCACTGCATCACATTTCACTCAGTCACTGCATCACATTTCACTCAGTCACTGCATCACATTTCACTCAGTCACTGCATCTCCTTTCACCACAGTCACTGCATCACATTTCCATCAGTCACTGTTTCCCGTATCTCACAGACGATGAATTCATTTTCCCAGACTCACTGCATCCCATTTCCCTCAGTCACTGCATCACATTTCCTTCAGACACTGCAGCTCATGTCACTCTGTCACTGCATCCAATTTCCATCAGTCACTGCATCCCGTTTCACCCAGTCACTGCATTCCATTGCACTCAGTGATGCATCCCATTTCACGCAGTCACTGCATCCCAATTCCATCAGGCACTGCATCCCATGTCCGTGTGTCACTGCGTCCCATGTCCGTGTGTCACTGCGTCCCATGTCCGTGTGTCACTGCGTCCCATGTCCGTGTGTCACTGCGTCCCATGTCCCTCAGTCACTGCATCACATTTCACTGAGTCACTGCATCACATTGCACTCAGTGACTGCATCGCATTTCACTCAGTGACTGCATCGCATTTCACTCAGTGACTGCATCGCATTTCACTCAGTGACTGCATCGCATTTCACTCAGTGACTGCATCGCATTTCACTCAGTCACTGCATCCCATTTCACTCAGTCACTGCATCCCATTTCACTCAGTCACTGCATCCCATTTCACGCAGTCATTGCATCCCATGTCCGTGTGTCACTGCATCCCATGTCCCTCAGTCACTGCATCCCATGTCCCTCAGTCACTGCATCCCATTTCACTCAGTCACTGCTTCTCATTTCACTCAGTCACTGCTTCTCATTTCACTCAGTCACTGCATCCCATTTCACTCTGCCACTTCATCCTATTTCACTCAGTGACTGAATCACAGTTCACTCAGTGACTGAATCACAGTACACTCAGTGAGTGCATCATATTTCACACAGTGACGGAATCACAATTCACTCAGTGACAGAATCACATTTCACTGAGTCACTGCGTCCCATTACACGCAGTCACTCCATCCCATTTCACGCAGTCACTGCATCGCATTTCACGCAGTCACTGCATCGCATTTCACGCAGTCACTGCATCGCATTTCACGCAGTCACTGCATCGCATTTCACGCAGTCACTGCATCGCATTTCACGCAGTCACTGCATCGCATTTCACGCAGTCACTGCATCACATGTCACTCAGTCACTGCATCACATTTCAGTCAGTCACTGCATCCCAATTCACTCCATCACTGCATCTCCTTCACCACAGTCACAGCATCCCATTTCCATCAGTCACTGGTTCCCCTATCTCACAGACGCTGCATTCAATTTCCGACACTCACTGTATCCCATTTCCCATAGACACAGCATCTCCTTTCCCACATTCTCTGCATCTCATTTCAATCAGTGATTGCATCCTACTACCCAAAAATAGTGCATCCCATTTCGCTCAGTCACTGCATCTCATTTCACTCGGGCACTGCATCCCATTTCCCTCAGTCACAGCATCCCACTTCCCTCAGTCACTGCATCCCATTTCACTCAGTCACTGCATCCCATTTCACTCAGTCACTGCATCCCACTTTCCTCAGTCACTGCATCCCATTTCACTCAGTCACTGCATCCCATTTCACTCAGTCACTGCAACCCATTTCACTCAGTCACTGCATCCCATTTCGCTCAGTCACTGCATCCAATTTCCGTCAGTCACTGCATCCCATTTCCCTCAGTCGCAGCATTCCATTTCCCACAGACACTGCATTTCCTTTCCTTAAATCACTGCATCCCATTTCACTCAGTCACTGCACCCCAAGCCCGCTCGGGCACTGCATCCCGATTAACTCAGTCACTCCTTCCCAGTACCTCAGCCACTGCATCGCATTTCACTCAGTCACTGCATCACATGTCACTCAGTCACTGCATCACATGTCACTCAGTCACTGCATCACATGTCACTCAGTCACTGCATCACATGTCACTCAGTCACTGCATCCCAATTCACTCCATCACTGCATCTCCTTCACCACAGTCACAGCATCCCATTTCCATCAGTCACTGGTTCCCCTATCTCACAGACGCTGCATTCAATTTCCGACACTCACTGTATCCCATTTCCCATAGACACAGCATCTCCTTTCCCACAGTCTCTGCATCTCATTTCAATCAGTGATTGCATCCTACTACCCAAAAATAGTGCATCCCATTTCGCTCAGTCACTGCATCTCATTTCACTCGGGCACTGCATCCCATTCCCTCAGTCACAGCATCCCACTTCAATCAGTCACTGCATCCCATTTCACTCAGTCACTGCATCCCATTTCACTCAGTCACTGCATCCCACTTTCCTCAGTCACTGCATCCCATTTCACTCAGTCACTGCATCCCATTTCACTCAGTCACTGCATCCCATTTCGCTCAGTCACTGCATCCAATTTCCGTCAGTCACTCCATCCCATTTCCCTCAGTCGCAGCATTCCATTTCCCACAGACACTGCATTTCCTTTCCTTAAATCACTGCATCCCATTTCACTCAGTCACTGCACACCAAGCCCGCTCGGGCACTGCATCCCGATTAACTCAGTCACTCCATCCCAGTACCTCAGTCACTGCATCGCATTTCACTCAGTCACTGCATCTCATTTCACTCAGTCACTGCATCTCATTTCACTCAGTCACTGCATCCCAATTCACTCCATCACTGCATCTCCCTCACCTCTGTCACCGCATCCCATTTCGATCAGTCACTGCATCCCATTTCCACCAGTTACAGCATCCCATTTCACTCAGCCACTGCATCCCATTTCACGAAGACAGTGCATCCCATTTCTCGCAGCCACTGTATCCCATTTCCCTCAGTCACTGTACTCCAAGCCGGCTCGGGCACTGCCTCCCTATTAACTCAGTCACTGCATCCCATTTCACTCAGTCACTGCATCCCATGTCCCTCAGTCACTGCATCCCATTTTACTCAATCACTGCATCCCATTTCACTCAGTCACTGCATCCCATTTCCCTCAGTCAGTGCATCTCCTTCACCACAGTCACTGCATCCCATTTCACTTAGTCACTGCATCCCATTTCCGTCAGTCACTGCATCCCATTTCCCTCAGTCACTCCTTCCCAGTACCTCAGTCACTGCATCCTATTTCCCTCAATTACTGCATCACATTGCACTCAGGCACTGTATCCCATTTCCCTCAGTCACTGCACCCCAAGCCCGCTCGGGCACTGCATCGCTATTCACTCAGTCACTGCATCCCTTGTCCCACAGTAACTGCATCACATTTCCATCAGTCACTACATCTCATTTCACTAATTCACTACATCTCATTTCACTAATTCACTGCATCCCATTTCACGCAGTCACTGCATCCCATTTCCCTCGGTCACAGCATCTCATTTCACTCGGTCACTGCATCCCATTTCCCTCAGTCATTGCATCCCAATTCTCAAAGTCACTGCATCCCATGTCCGTGTGGCAGTGCATCCCATGTCCGTGTGTCACTGCATCCCATGTCCCTCAGTCACTGCATCCCATTTCACTCTGTCACTGCATCTCATTTCCGTCAGTTGCAGCATCATATTTCCATCAAACAAGGCATCTCATTTCACTGAGTCACTGCATCGCATTTCACTCAGTCAGTGCTTCCCATTTCACTCAGTCACTGCATCCCATTTCACGCAGTCACTGCATCCCATTTTACTCAGTCACTGCATCCCATTTCACTGAGTCACTGCATCACATTTCACTCAGTCACTGCATCACAATTCACTCAGTCACTGTATCCCAATTCACTCCATCACTGCATCTCCTTCACCACAGTCACGGCATCCCATTTCCATCTGTCACTGGTTCCCGTATCTCACAGACGCTGCATTGAATTTCCGACACTCACTGTATCCCATATCCCATAGACACAGCATCTCCTTTCCCACAGTCTCTGCATCTCATTTCAATCAGTGATTGCATCCTACTTCCCAAAAATACTGCAACCCATTTCGCTCAGTCACTGCATCTCATTTCACTCGGTCACTGCATCCCATTTCCCTCAGTCACTGCATCCCATTTCCCTCAGTCACTGCATCCCATTTCACTCAATCACTGCATCACATTTCACTCAGGCACTGTATCCCATTTCCCTCAGTCACTGCACCCCAAGCCCGCTCGGGCACTGCATCGCTATTCACTCAGTCACTGCATCCCTTGTCCCACAGTAACTGCATCACATTTCCATCAGTCACTACATCTCATTTCACTAATTCACTACATCTCATTTCACTAATTCACTGCATCCCATTTCACGCAGTCACTGCATCCCATTTCCCTCGGTCACAGCATCTCATTTCACTCGGTCACTGCATCCCATTTCCCTCAGTCATTGCATCCCAATTCTCAAAGTCACTGCATCCCATGTCCGTGTGGCAGTGCATCCCATGTCCGTGTGTCACTGCATCCCATGTCCCTCAGTCACTGCATCCCATTTCACTCTGTCACTGCATCTCATTTCCGTCAGTTGCAGCATCATATTTCCATCAAACAAGGCATCTCATTTCACTGAGTCACTGCATCCCATTTCCCTCAGTCATTGCATCCCAATTCTCAAAGTCACTGCATCCCATGTCCGTGTGGCAGTGCATCCCATGTCCGTGTGTCACTGCATCCCATGTCCCTCAGTCACTGCATCCCATTTCACTCTGTCACTGCATCTCATTTCCGTCAGTTGCAGCATCATATTTCCATCAAACAAGGCATCTCATTTCACTGAGTCACTGCTTCCCATTTCACTCAGTCACTGCATCCCATTTCACGCAGTCACTGCATCCCATTTTACTCAGTCACTGCATCCCATTTCACTGAGTCACTGCATCACATTTCACTGAGTCACTGCATCACATTTCACTCAGTCACTGCATCACAATTCACTCAGTCACTGTATCCCAATTCACTCCATCACTGCATCTCCTTCACCACAGTCACGGCATCCCATTTCCATCAGTCACTGGTTCCCGTATCTCACAGACGCTGCATTGAATTTCCGACACTCACTGTATCCCATATCCCATAGACACAGCATCTCCTTTCCCACAGTCTCTGCATCTCATTTCAATCAGTGATTGCATCCTACTTCCCAAAAATACTGCAACCCATTTCGCTCAGTCACTGCATCTCATTTCACTCGGTCACTGCATCACATTTCCCTCAGTCACTGCATCCCATTTCCCTCAGTCACTGCATCCCATTTCACTCAATCACTGCATCACATTTCACTCAGTCACTGCATCACATTTCACTCAGTCACTGCATCACATTTCACTCAGTCACTGCATCCCATTTACTCAATCACTGCATCTCCTTCACCACAGTCACTGCATCAAAATTCTTTCAGTCACTGTTTCCCGTATCTCACAGACGATGAATTCAATTTCCCACACTCACTGCATCCCATTTCCATCAGTCACTGCATCCCATTTCCCTCAGTCACTGCATCCCATTTCCCTCAGTCACTGCATCACATTTCCATCAGACACTGCAGCTCATGTCACTCTGTCACTGCATCCAATTTCCATCATTCACTGCATCACATTGCACTCAGTGACTGCATCGCATTTCACTCAGTCACTGCATCCCATTTCACGCAGTCACTGCATAATAATTCCCTCAGTCACTGCATCCCATGTCCGTGTGTCACTGCATCCCATGTCCGTGTGTCACTGCATCCCATGTCCCTCAGTCACTGCATCCCATATCCCTCAGTCACTGCATCCCATTTCACTCAGTCAGTGCGTCCCTTTTCGGTCAGGCACTGTATCCCATTTCCCTCAGTCACTGCACCCCATGCCCGCTCGGGCACTGATTCCCTATTAACTCAGAAACTCCTTCCCAGTACCTCTGTCACTGCAGCTCATGTCCCTCAGTCACTGCATCCCATTTCCCTCAGTCACTGCATCCCATTTCACCCAGTCACTGCATCCCATGTCCGTGTGTCACTGCATTCCATGTCCCTCAGTCACTGCATCCCATGTCCCTAAGTCACAGCATCCCATGTCCCTAAGTCACAGCATCCCATGTCCCTCAGTCACTGCATCCCATTTCACTCAGCCACTGTATCCTATTTGACTCAGTGACTGCATCACAGTTCACTCAGTGACGTAATCACATTTCACTCAGTGACGGAATCACATTTCACTCAGTGACGGAATCACATTTCACGCAGTCACTGCATCCCTTTTCACTCAGTCACTGCATCCCATTAAACTCTGCCACTACATCACATTTCACGCAGTCACTGCATCCCATTTCCATCAGTCACTGCATCCCATTTCACACAGTCACTGCATCGCATTTCAGTCAGTCACTGCATCCCATTTCACTCAGTCGCTGCATCCCCTTCACCACAGTCACTGCATCCCATTTCCATCAGTCACTGTTTTCGTATCTCACAGACAGTGCATTCTCAGCTTCTCATTTCACTCAGTCACTGCAGCTCATGTCGCTCTGTCACTGAATCCCATTTCCATCAGTCAGTGCATCTCATTTCACTCAGTCACTGCATCCCATTTCCCTCACTCACTGCATCACATTTCAATCAGGCACTGCATCTCATTTCACTCAGTCAGTGCACCTCATGTCACTCTGTCACTGCATCCCATTTCCATCAGTCACTGCATCCCATTTCACTCAGTGATGCATCCCATTTCACTTAGTGACTGCATCCCAATTCAGTCAGTGACTGAATCACATTTCACTCAGTCACTGCATCGCATTTCACGCAGTCACTGCATCCCATTTCACTCAATCACTGCATCCCATTTCACTCAGCCACTGCATCCTATTTCACTCAGCCACTGCATCTCATTACACTCAGTGACTGGATCACAGTTCACTCAGTGACTGGATCACAGTACACTCAGTGAGTGCATCATATTTCACTCAGTGACGGAATCACCTTTCACTCAGTGAGTGATTCACATTTCACTGAGTCACTGCATCCCATTTCACGCAGTCACTGCATCCCATTTCACGCAGTCACTGCATCCCATTGCACTCAGTCACTGCATCCCATTGCACTCAGTCACTGCATCCCATTGCACTCAGTCACTGCATCCCATTGCACTCAGTCACTGCATCCCATTGCACTCAGTCACTGCATCCCATTGCACTCAGTCACTGCATCCCATTGCACTTAGTCACTGCATCCCATTACACTCAGTCACTGCATCACATTTCACTCAGTCACTGCATCACATTTCACTCAGTCACTGCATCACATTTCACTCAGTCACTGCATCCCAATTCACTCCATCACTGCATCTCCCTCACCTCAGTCACCGCATCCCATTTCGATCAGTCACTGCATCCCATTTCCACCAGTTACTGCATCCCATTTCACTCAGCCACTGCATCCCATTTCACTAAGACAGTGCATCCCATTTCTCTCAGCCACTGTATCCCATTTCTCTCAGCCACTGTATCCCATTTCCCTCAGTCACTGTACTCCAAGCCGGCTCGGGCACTGCCTCCCTATTAACTCAGTCACTGCATCCCATTTCACTCAGTCACTGCATCGCTTTTCACTCTGTCACTGCATCTCATTTCCGTCAGTTACTGCATCATATTTCCATCAAACAAGGCATCTCATTTCACGCAGTCACTGCATCGCATTTCACTCTGTCAGTGCTTCCCATTTCACTTAGTCACTGCATCCCATTTCCGTCAGTCACTGCATCCCATTTCCCTCAGTCACTCCTTCCCAGTACCTCAGTCACTGCATCCTATTTCCCTCAATTACTGCATCACATTGCACTCAGGCACTGTATCCCATTTCCCTCAGTCACTGCACCCCAAGCCCGCTCGGGCACTGCATCACTATTCACTCAGTCACTGCATCCCATGTCCCACAGTAACTGCATCACATTTCCATCAGTCACTACATCTCATTTCACTAATTCACTACATCTCATTTCACTAATTCACTGCATCCCATTTCACGCAGTCACTGCATCCCATTTCCCTCGGTCACAGCATCTCATTTCACTCGGTCACTGCATCCCATTTCCCTCAGTCATTGCATCCCAATTCTCAAAGTCACTGCATCCCATGTCCGTGTGGCAGTGCATCCCATGTCCGTGTGTCACTGCATCCCATGTCCCTCAGTCACTGCATCACATGTCCCTCAGTCACTGCATCCCATGTCCCTCAGTCACTGCATCCCATGTCCCTCAGTCACTGCATCCCATTTCACTCTGTCACTGCATCTCATTTCCGTCAGTTACTGCATCATATTTCCATCAAACAAGGCATCTCATTTCACTGAGTCACTGCATCGCATTTCACTCAGTCAGTGCTTCCCTTTTCAATCAGTCACTGCAACCCATTTCCCTCAGTCACTGCATCCCATTTCACTCAGTGATGCGTCCAATTTCACTCAGTGACTGCAACACATTTCACTCAGTCACTGCATCCCATTTCACTCAGTGACTGCAACACATTTCGCTCAGAGACTGCATCCCATTTCACTCAGAGACTGCATCCCATTTTACTCAATCACTGCATCCCATTTCACTCAGTCACTGCATCCCATTTCCCTCAGTCAGTGCATCTCCTTCACCACAGTCACTGCATCCCATTTCCGTCAGTCACTGCATCCCATTTCCGTCAGTCACTGCATCCCATTTCCCTCAGTCACTCCTTCCCAGTACCTCAGTCACTGCATCCTATTTCCCTCAATTACTGCATCACATTGCACTCAGGCACTGTATCCCATTTCCCTCAGTCACTGCACCCCAAGCCCGCTCGGGCACTGCATCGCTATTCACTCAGTCACTGCATCCCTTGTCCCACAGTAACTGCATCACATTTCCATCAGTCACTACATCTCATTTCACTAATTCACTACATCTCATTTCACTAATTCACTGCATCCCATTTCACGCAGTCACTGCATCCCATTTCCCTCAGTCACAGCATCTCATTTCACTCGGTCACTGCATCCCATTTCCCTCAGTCATTGCATCCCAATTCTCTCAGTCACTGCATCCCATGTCCATGTGACAGTGCATCCCATGTTCGTGTGTCACTGCATCCCATGTCCCTCAGTCACTGCATCACATGTCCCTCAGTCACTGCATCACATGTCCCTCAGACACTGCATCTCATTTCACGCAGTCACTGCATCACATTTCACGCAGTCACTGCATCACATTTCACTCAGTCACTGCATTGTATTTTACTCAGTCACTGCATCCCAATTCACTCAATCACTGCATCTCCTTCACCATAGTCACTGCATCCCATTTCCATCACTCACTGTTTCCCTTATCTCACAGACGCTGCGTTCAATTTCCCACACTCACTGCATCCCATTTCCCATCATCACAGCATCTCCTTTCCCTCAGTCTCTGCATCTCATTTCAATCAGTGATTGCATCCTACTTCCCAAAAACAGTGCATCCCATTTCGCTCAGTCACTGCATCTCATTTCACTCAGTCACTGCATCCCATTTCCCTCAGTCACTGCATCCCATTTTCCTCAGTCACTGCATCGCACTTCCCTCAGTCACTGCATCTCATTTCACTCAGTCACTGCATCCCATTTCCCTCAGTCACTGCATCCCATTTCACGCAGTCACTGCATCGCATTTCACACAGTCACTGCATCGCATTTCACACAGTCACTGTGTCGCATTTCACGCAGTCACTGCATCACATTTCACTCAGTCGCTGCATCACATTTCACTCAGTCACTGCATCCCCTTCACCACAGTCAGTGCATCCCATTTCCATCAGTCACTGTTTTCGTATCTCACAGACAGTGCATTCTAAGCTTCTCATTTCACTCAGTCACTGCAGCTCATGTCGCTCTGTCACTGCGTCCAATTTCCATCAGTCAGTGCATCTCATTTCACTCAGTCACTGCATCGCATTTCACTCAGTCACTCCTTCCCAGTACCACAGTCACTGCATCCCATTTCCCTCAGTCACTGCATCACATTTCAATCAGTCACTGCACCTCATGTCACTCTGTCACTGCATCCCATTTCACTCAGTGATGCATCCCAATTCACTCAGTGACTGAATCACATTTCACTCAGTGACTGAATCACATTTCACTCAGTGACTGCATCGCATTTCACGCAGTCACTGCATCCCATTTCACTCAGTCACTGCATCCCATTTCACTCAGTCACTGCATCTCCTTCTACACAGTTACTGCATCCCATTTCCATCAGTCACTGTTTCCCGTATCTCACACACGCTGCATTCAATTTCCCACACTCAGTGCATCCCATTTCCCATAGTCACACCATCTCCTTGCCCTCAGTCTCATCATCTCATTTCACTCAGTGATTGCATCCTTCTTCCCACAAATACTGCATCCCATTTCACTCAGTCACTGCATCACATTTCCCTCAGCCACTGCATCCCATTTCACTCAGTGACTGCATCACAGTTCACTCAGTGACTGCATCACAGTTCACTCAGTGACTGCATCACAGTTCACTCAGTGACTGAATCACAGTACACTCAGTGAGTGCATCATATTTCACTCAGTGACGGAATCACATTTCACTCAGTGACTGAATCACATTTCACTGAGTCACTGCATCCCATTTCCCACCGTCACAGCATCTCCTTTCCCACAGTCTCTGCATCTCATTTCAATCAGTGATTGCATCCTCCTTCCCAAAAATAGTGCCTCCCATTTTGCTCAGTCACTGCATCTCATTTCACTCGGTCACTGCATCCCATTTCCCTTAGTCACTGCATCCCATTTCCGTCAGTCACTGCATCTCATTTCCGTCAGTTACTGCATCATATTTCCATCAAACAATGCATCTCATTTCACTCAGTCACGGCATCCCAATTCCCTCAGGTCACTGCATCCCATGTCCATGTGTCACTGCATCCCATGTCCCTCATTCACTGCATCCCATTTCCCTCAGTCACTGCATCCCATTTTCCTCAGTCACTGCATCGCACTTCCCTCAGTCACTGCATCGCACTTCCCTCAGTCACTGCATCGCACTTCCCTCAGTCACTGCATCGCACTTCCCTCAGTCAGTGCATCCCATTAAACTCAGTCACTGCAACCCATTTCACTCGTCACTGCCACCCATTTCGCTCAGTCACTGCATCCCATTTCCGTCAGTCACTCCATCCCATTTCCCTCAGTCGCAGCATTCCATTTCCCACAGACACTGCATTTCCTTTCCTTAAGTCACTGCATCCCATTTCACTCAGTCACTGCAGCTCATGTCGCTCTGTCACTGCATCCAATTTCCATCAGTCAGTGCATCTCATTTCACTCATTCACTGCATCGCATTTCACTCAGTCACTGCATCGCATTTCACTCAGTCACTGCATCGCATTTCACTCAGTCACTGCATCTCATTTCACTCAGTCACTGCATCTCATTTCACTCAGTCACTGCATCCCATTTCACTCAGTCACTGCATCCCATTTCACTCAGCCACTGCATCCCATTTCACTCAGTGACTGCATCACAGTTCACACAGGGACTGAATCACAGTTCACACAGTGACTGAATCACAGTACACTCAGTGAGTGCATCATATTTCACTCAGTGACGGAATCACCTTTCACTCAGTGAGTGAATCACATTTCACTGAGTCACTGCGTCCCATTTCACGCAGTCACTGCATCCCATTTCACGCAGTCACTGCATCCCATTGCACTCAGTCACTGCATCCCATTGCACTCAGTCACTGCATCCCATTACACTCAGTCACTGCATCCCATTACACTCAGTCACTGCATCCCATTACACTCAGTCACTGCATCACATTTCACTCAGTCACTGCATCACATTTCACTCAGTCACTGCATCCCAATTCACTCCATCACTGCATCTCCCTCACCTCAGTCACCGCATCCCATTTCGATCAGTCACTGCATCCCATTTCCACCAGTTACTGCATCCCATTTCACTCAGCCACTGCATCCCATTTCACTAAGACAGTGCATCCCATTTCTCTCAGCCACTGTATCCCATTTCTCTCAGTCACTGTACTCCAAGCCAGCTCGGTCACTGCATCCCTATTAACTCAGTCACTGCATCGCTTTTCACTCTGTCACCGCATCTCATTTCCGTCAGTTACTGCATCATATTTCCATCAAACAAGGCATCTCATTTCTCTCAGTCACTGCATCGCATTTCACTCTGTCAGTGCTTCCCATTTCACTTAGTCACTGCATCCCATTTCCGTCAGTCACTGCATCCCATTTCCATCAGTCACTCCTTCCCAGTACCTCAGTCACTGCATCCTATTTCCGTCAATTACTGCATCACATTGCACTCAGGCACTGTATCCCATTTCCCTCAGTCACTGCACCCCAAGCCCGCTCGGGCACTGCATCACTATTCACTCAGTCACTGCATCCCATGTCCCACAGTAACTGCATCACATTTCCATCAGTCACTACATTTCATTTCACTAATTCACTACATCTCATTTCACTAATTCACTACATCTCATTTCACTAATTCACTGCATCCCATTTCACGCAGTCACTGCATCCCATTTCACGCAGTCACAGCATCTCATTTCACTCGGTCACTGCATCCCATTTCCCTCAGTCATTGCATCCCAATTCTCTCAGTCACTGCATCCCATGTCCGTGTGACAGTGCATCCCATGTCCGTGTGTCACTGCATCCCATGTCCCTCAGTCACTGCATCACATGTCCATCAGTCACTGCATCACATGTCCCTCAGACACTGCATCTCATTTCACTCAGACACTGCATCCCATTTCCCTCAGTCACTGCATCCCATGTCCCTCAGTCACTGCATCCCATGTCCCTCAGTCACTGCATCCCATTTCACTCTGTCACTGCATCTCATTTCCGTCAGTTACTGCATCATATTTCCATCAAACAAGGCATCTCATTTCACTGAGTCACTGCATCCCATTTCCCTCAGTCACTGCGTCCCAATTCACTCAGTGATGCGTCCAATTTCAGTCAGTGACTGCAACACATTTCGCTCAGAGACTGCATCCCATTTCACTCAGTGACTGCAACACATTTCGCTCAGAGACTGCATCCCATTTCACTCAGAGACTGCATCCCATTTCACTCAGAGACTGCATCCCATTTCACTCAGAGACTGCATCCCATTTCACTCAGTCACTGCATCCCATTTCACTCAGTCACTGCATCACATTTCACTCAGTCACTGCATCACATTTCACTCAGTGACTGCAACACATTTCACTCAGAGACTGCATCCCATTTCACTCAGAGACTGCATCCCATTTCACTCAGTCACTGCATCCCATGTCCCTCAGTCACTGCATTCCATTTTACTCAGCCACTGCATCCCATTCCACTCAGTGACTGAATCACAGTACACTCAGTGAGTGCATCATATTTCACTCAGTGACGGAATCACCTTTCACTCAGTGAGTGAATCACCTTTCACTCAGTCACTGCATCCCATTTCACGCAGTCACTGCATCCCATTTCACGCAGTCACTGCATCCCATTGCACTCAGTCACTGCATCCCATTGCACTCAGTCACTGCATCCCATTGCACTCAGTCACTGCATCCCATTTCACTCAGTCACTGCATCCAATTTCCGTCAGTCACTGCATCCCAAGTCCCTCAGTCGCACCATCCCATTTCCCACAGACACTACATTTCCTTTCCTTAAACCACTGCATCCCATTTCACTCAGTCACTGTACCCCAAGCCCGCTCGGGCACTGCATCCCTATTAACTCAGTCACTCCTTCCCAGTACCTCAGTCACTGCATCACATGTCACTCAGTCACTGCATCACATTTCAGTCAGTCACTGCATCCCAATTCACTCCATCACTGCATCTCCTTCACCACAGTCACAGCATCCCATTTCCATCAGTCACTGGATCCCGTATCTCACAGACGCTGAATTCAATTTCCGACACTCACTGTATCCCATTGCCCATAGACACAGCATCTCCTTTCCCACAGTCTCTGCATCTCATTTCAATCAGTGATTGCATCCTACTTCCCAAAAATAGTGCATCCCATTTCGCTCAGTCACTGCATCTCATTTCACTCGGGCACTGCATCCCATTTCACTCAGTCACTGCATCCCACTTCCCTCAGTCACTGCATCTCATTTCACTCGGGCACTGCATCCCATTTCACTCAGTCACTGCATCCCACTTCCCTCAGTCACTGCATCCCATTTCACTCAGTCACTGCATCCCACTTTCCTCAGTCACTGCATCACATTTCACTCAGTCACTGCATCACATTTCACTCAGTCACTGCATCGCATTTCACTCTGTCAGTGCTTCCCATTTCACTTTGTCACTGCATCCCATTTCACTCAGTCACTGCATCACATTTCACTCAGTCACTGCATCACATTTCACTCAGTCACTGCATCACATTTCACTTAGTCACTGCATGTCATTATACACAGTCACTGCAACCCATTTACCTCAGTCACTGCGTCCCATTTCACTCAGTGATGCGTCCAATTTCACTCAGTGGCTGCAACACATTTCACTCAGAGACTGCATCCCATTTCACTCAGAGACTGCATCCCATTTCACTCAGAGACTGCATCCCATTTCACTCAGAGACTGCATCCCATTTCACTCAGTCACTGCATCCCATTTCACTCAGTCACTGCATCCCATTTCACTCAGTCACTGCATCCCATTTTCCATCGTGACAGCATCTCCTTTCCCTCAGTCACTGCATCACATTTCACTCAGTCACTGCATCACATTTCACACAGTCACTGCATCCCATTTCCCTCAGTCACTGCATCCCATTTCACTCAGTCACTGCATCACATTTTACTCAGTCACTGCATCCCATTTCACTCAGTCACTGGATCTCCTTCACCATAGTCACTGCATTCCATTTACATCAGTCACTGTTTCCCGTATCTCACAGGCGCTGCATTCAATTTCCGACACTCACTGCATCCCATTTCCCAGAATCACAGCGACTCCTTTCCCTCAGTCACTGCATCTCATTTCACTCAGTCACTGCATCCCATTTCCCGCAGTCACTGCATCCCAATTCCCTCAGTCAATACATCCCATGTCCCTCAGTCACTGCATCCCATTTCACTCAGTCAGTGCGTCCCATTTCGCTCAGGCACTGTATCCCATTTCCCTCACTCACTGCACCCCAAGTCCGCTCGGGCATTGCACCCCGATGAACTCAGTCACTCCTTCCCGTTACCTCAGTCATTGAATCCCATTTCCCTCAGGTTCTGCATCACATTTCCATCAGATACAGCAGCTCATGTCACTCTGTCACTGCATCCCATTTCCCTCAGTCACTGCATCCCATTTAACTCAGTCACTGCATCCCATTTCACTCAGTCACTGCAGCTCCTTCGCCACAGTCACAGCATCCCATTTCAAGCAGTCACTGCATCACATTTCACTCAGTCACTGCATCGTATTTTACTCAGTCACTGCATCGTATTTTACTCAGTCACTGCATCCCATTTCACTCAATGACTGC
>NW_026728520.1:27500-44931 GCF_030684315.1 Stegostoma tigrinum | reverse complement strand
CACCCCGCACCCTTCACTGTTACACACCGATATACCCCACACCCCTCACTGTAACACACCGATACACCCCGCACCCCTCACTGTAACACACCGATACACCCCACACCCCTCACTGTTACACACCGATATACCCCACACCCCTCACTGTAACACACCGATACACCCCACACCCCTCACTGTAACACACCGATACACCCCACACCCGTCACTGTAACACACCGATATACTCCACACCCGTCACTGTTACACACCGATACACCCCACAGCCCTCACTGTAACACACCGATACACCCCACACCCCTCACCGTAACACACCGATACACCCCACACCCCTCACTGTAACACACCGATACACCCCACACCCCTCACTGTAACACACCGATACGCCCCACACCCCTCACTGTAACACACCGACATACACCCTGCACCCGTCACTGTAACACACGGATACACCCCACACCCCTCACTGTAACACACCGATACGCCCCACACCCCTCACTGTAACACACCGACATACACCCTGCACCCGTCACTGTAACACACGGATACACCACGCACCCCTCACTGTAACACACCGATACGCCCCACACCCCTCACTGTAACACACCGACATACACCCTGCACCCGTCACTGTAACACACGGATACACCCCGCACCCCTCACTGTAACACACCGATACACCCCGCACCCCTCACTGTAACACACCGACACACCGCACACCCCTCACTGTAACACACCGATACACCCCACACCCCTCACTGAAACACACCGATACACCCCACACCCCTCACTGTAACAGACCGATATACCCCACACCCCTCACTGAAACACACCGATACACCCCACACCCCTCACTGTAACACACCGATACACCCCACCCCCCTCACTGTAACACACCGATATACCCCACACCCCTCACTGTAACACACCGATACACCCCGCACCCCTCACTGTAACACAGCGATACACCCCGCACCCCTCACTGTAACACACCGATACACCCCACACCTCTCACTGTATCACACCGATATACCCCACACCCCTCACTGTAACACACCGATATACCCCGCACCCCTCACTGTAACACAGCGATACACCCCGCACCCCTCACTGTAACACACCGATACACCCCACACCTCTCACTGTAACACACCGATATACCCCACACCCCTCACTGTAACACAGCGATACACCCCACACCCCTCACTGTAACACACCGATACACCCCACACCCCTCACTGTAACACACCGATACACCCCACACCCCTCACTGTAACATACCGATATACCCCACACCCCTCACTGTAACACAGCGATACACCCCACACCCCTCACTGTAACACACCGATACACCCCACACCCCTCACTGTAACACACCGATACACCCCGCACCCCTCACTGTAACACACCGATACACCCCGCACACCTCACTGTAACACACCGATATACCCCGCACCCCTCACTGTAACACACCGATACACCCCGCACCCCTCACTGTAACACACCGATACACCCCACACCCCTCACTGTAACACACCGATACACCCCACACCCCTCACTGTAACACACCGATACACCCCACACCTCTCACTGTAACACACCGATATACCCCACACCCCTCACTGTAACACACCGATACACCCCGCACCCCTCACTGTAACACAGCGATACACCCCACACCCCACACTGTAACACACCGATACACCCCACACCCCTCACTGTAACACACCGATACACTCCACACCCCTCACCGTAACACACCGATATACCCCACACCCCTCACTGTAACACACCGATACTCCCCACCCCCCCTCACTGTAACACACCGATATACCCCACACCCCTCACTGTAACACACCGATACTCCCCACCCCCCCTCACTGTAACACACCGATACACCCCACACCTCTCACTGTAACACACCGATACACCCCACACCCCTCACTGTAACACACCGATACACCCCACACTCCTCACTGTAACACACCGATACACCCCGCACCCCCTCACTGTAACACACCGATATACCCCACACCCCTCACTGTAACACACCGATACTCCCCACCCCCCCTCACTGTAACACACCGATACACCCCGCACCCCCTCACTGTAACACACCGATACACCCCACACTCCTCACTGTAACACACCGATACTCCCCACCCCCCCTCACTGTAACACACCGATATACCCCACACCCCTCACTGTAACACACCGATACTCCCCACCCCCCCTCACTGTAACACACCGATACACCCCACACCTCTCACTGTAACACACCGATACACCCCACACCCCTCACTGTAACACACCGATACACCCCACACTCCTCACTGTAACACACCGATACACCCCGCACCCCTCACTGTAACACACCGATACACCCCGCACCCCTCACTGTAACACACCGATACACCCCGCACCCCTCACTGTAACACACCGATACACTCCACACCCCTCACCGTAACACACCGATATACCCCACACCCCTCACTGTAACACACCGATACTCCCCACCCCCCCTCACTGTAACACACCGATATACCCCACACCCCTCACTGTAACACACCGATACTCCCCACCCCCCCTCACTGTAACACACCGATATACCCCACACCCCTCACTGTAACACACCGATACGCCCCACACCCCACACTGTAACACACCGATACACCCCACACCCCTCACTGTAACACACCGATACACCCCACACCCCTCACTGTAACACACCGATACACTCCACACCCCTCACCGTAACACACCGATATACCCCACACCCCTCACTGTAACACACCGATACACCCCACACCCCTTACCGTAACACACCGATACACCCCGCACCCCTCACTGTAACACACCGATATACCCCGCACCCGACACTGTAACACACCGACATACACCCTGCACCCGTCACTGTAACACACGGATACACCCCGCACCCCTCACCGCAACACACCGATACACCACGCACCCCTCAGTGTCACACACCGATACACCCCGCACCCCTCACTGTAACACACCGAGACACCCCACACCCCTCACTGTAACACACCGATACACCCCGCACCCCTCACTGTAACATACCGATACACCCCACACCCCTCACTGTAACACACCGAGACACCCCACACCCCTCACTGTAACACACCGATACACCCCGCAGCCCTCACTGTAACACACCGATACACCCCACACCCCTCACTGTAACACACCGAGACACCCCACACCCCTCACTGTAACACACCGATACACCCCACACCCCTCACTGTAACACACCGATATACCCCACACCCCTCACTGTAACACACCGATACACCCCGCACCCCTCACTGTAACATACCGATACACCCCACACCCCTCACTGTAACACACCGAGACACCCCACACCCCTCACTGTAACACACCGATACGCCCCACACCCCTCACTGTAACACACCGATACACCCCGCACCCCTCACTGTAACACACCGATACACCCCACACCCCTCACTGTAACACACCGATACACCCCACACCCCTCACTGTAACACACCGATATACCCCGCACCCCTCACTGTAACACACCGATACGCCCCACACCCCTCACTGTAACACACCAATACACCCCACACCCCTCACTGTAACACACCGAGACACCCCACACCCCTCACTGTAACACACCGATACGCCCCACACCCCTCACTGTAACACACCGATACGCCCCACACCCCTCACTGTAACACACCGAGACACCCCACACCCCTCACTGTAACACACCGATACACCCCAACCCCCTCACTGTAACACACCGATACGCCCCACACCCCTCACTGTAACACACCGATACACCCCGCACCCCTCACTGTAACACACCGATACACCCCACACCCCTCACTGTAACACACCGATACTCCCCACCCCCCTCACTGTAACACACCGATACACCCCACACCCCTCACTGTAACACACCGATACTCCCCACCCCCCTCACTGTAACACACCGATACACCCCACACCCCTCACTGTAACACACCGATACTCCCCACCCCCCTCACTGTAACACACCGATACTCCCCACACCCCTCACTGTAACACACCGATACACCCCACACCCCTCACTGGAACACACCGATACACCCCGCACCCCTCACTGTAACACACCGATATACCCCACACCCCTCACTGTTACACACCGATATACCCCACACCACTCACTGTTACACACCGATATACCCCACACCCCTCACTGTAACACACCGATATAATCCACACCCCTCACTGTAACACACGGATACACCCCACACCCCTCACTGTAACACGCCGATACACCCCACACCCCTCACTGTTACACACCGATATACCCCACACCCCTCACTGTAACACACCGATACACCCCACACCCCTCACTGTAACACACCGATATACCCCACACCCCTCACTGTAACACACCGATATACCCCACACCCCTCACTGTAACACACCGATATACTCCACACCCGTCACTGTTACACACCGATATACCCCACACCCCTCACTGTAACACACCGATACACCCCACACCCCTCACTGTAACACACCGATACACCCCACACCCCTCACTGTAACACACCGATATACCCCGCAACCCTCACTGTAACACACCGATACACCCCACACCCCTCACTGTAACACACCGATATACCCCACACCCCTCACTGTAACACACCGATACACCCCACACCCCTCACTGTAACACACCGATACACCCCACACCCCTCACTGTAACACACCGATACACCCCACACCCCTCACTGTAACACACCGATACACCCCACACCCCTCACTGTAACACACCGATACACCCCACCCCTCACTGTAACACACCGACATACCCCGCACCCCTCACTGTAACACACCGATATACCCCACACCCCTCACTGTAACACACCGATACACCCCGCACCCCTCACTGTAACACACCGATATACCCCGCACCCCTCACTGAAACACACCGATACACCCCACACCCCTCACTGTAACACACCAATACACCCCACACCCCTCACTGTAACACACCGATATACCCCACACCCCTCACTGTAACACACCGATATACCCCGCACCCGACACTGTAACACACCGACATACACCCTGCACCCGTCACTGTAACACACGGATACACCCCGCACCCCTCACTGTAACACACCGATATACCCCGCATCCCTCACTGTAACACACCGATACGCCCCACACCCCTCACTGTAACACACCGATACACCCCACACCCCTCACTGTAACACACCGATACACCCCCTCACCCCTCACTGTTACACACCGATACACCCCACACCCCTCACTGTAACACACCGATACACCCGACACCCCTCACTGTAACACACCGATATACCCCACACCCCTCACTGTAACACACCGATACACCCCACACCCCTCACTGTAACACACCGATACACCCGACACCCCTCACTGTAACACACCGATACACCCCACACCCCTCACTGTAACACACCGATACACCCCGCACCCCTCACTGTAACACACCGATATACCCCACACCCCTCACTGTAACACACCGATACACACCACACCCTCACTGTAACACACACGATATACCCCCACACCCCTCACTGTAACACACCGATACACCCCTCACCCCTCACTGTAACACACCGATACACCCCGCACCCCTCACTGTAACACACCGATACACACCACACCCCTCACTGAAACACACCGATACACACCACACCCCTCACTGTAACACACCGATATACCCCACACCCCTCACTGTAACACACCGATATACCCCACACCCCTCACTGTAACACACCGATACACCCCGCACCCGTCACTGTAACACACCGATACACCCCACACCCCTCACTGTAACACACCGATACACCCGCACCCGTCACTGTAACACACCGATACACCCCACACCCCTCACTGTAACACACCGATATACCCCACACCCCTCACTGTAACACACCGATACACCCTACACCCCTCACTGTAACACACCGATATACCCCGCACCCGTCACTGTGACACACCGATACACCCCACACCCCTCACTGTAACACACCGATACACCCCACACCCCTCACTGTAACACACCGATACCCCCCACACCCCTCACTATTACACACCAACAGTGTAATAGACAGTATCAGTCTCTCTCTGTCTGTCTCGCCCATAACACACTTTTTCTGCCTTCCCTCGGGGCTCACTCTCTTTCTGTTTGTCTCACACCCACTCACTGTCTGTCTGTGTCCCCGGGAGTCACACTCAACCTCCAGTGTCACTCTCTCTCTCCCTCTTTCTGTCTGTATCTCAGTCTCTCTCTCTCTGTCCCTTTCAGATTGACTCTCCCTCTCTCTCTCTCTCTCTCTCTCCTTTCCTCCCCTGCTTCTCTCTCCCTCTGTCCCACTCTCTCACTCTCCCTCCCTCCCCCTTTCTCTCTCTCTATCTCTATCTATCCCTTCCCCTTCGCCTCCCCCTATTTCTCCCTTTCTCTCTCTCTCTCTCTCTCTCTCTCTCTGGGCTTTGTTATTAAATTTATTCCGAGGATTCAGTCTCCCTTTGTTTTTCCCCAGGCCTCACTCTCTCTCTCTCCCACCCTCCCTCCCTCACTCACATTCACACTCTCTCTCCCTCCCTCTCTCTCCCTCCCTCCCTCACTCACATTCACACTCTCTCTCTCTCTCTCCCTCACTCACTCACATTCACACTCTCTCTCTCTCCCCCTCTCCCTCACCCTCTCTCCCCCTCCCCCATCCCATCCCTCTCTCACCCTCACCTCTTCTCCCGGAACCGTTTCTCTCTCCCTCTCTCCGCCCAGGTCCCTGTCACACTCCGCCCTTCCGCCCCTCCCCCATTCTATCCCCTCCCCCGCCAGGTCCCACACACACACTCACCCCCCCCACACACTCACCCCCCCCACACACACACACTCACCCCCGCACACACTCTCTCACCCCCCCCACACACACACTCACCCCCCCACACACACACTCACCCCCCACACACACACTCACCCCCCCACAAACTCTCACCCCCCCCACACACTCACTCACACACACACACTCACTCACCCCCTCACACACACACACTCACTCACCCCCCACACACACACTCACCCCCCCACAAACTCTCACCCCCCCCACACACACACTCACCCCCCCACACACTCACTCACACACACACACTCACTCACCCCCTCACACACACACTCACCCCCCCCACACACTCTCTCACCCCCCACACACACTCACTCACCCCCCCACACCCTCTCTCACCCCCCCACACACACACTCACCCCCCACACACACACTCACCCCCCACACACACACTCACTCCCCCACACACTCTCTCAACCCCCCACACACTCACTCACCCCCCCCACACACTCACTCACCCCCCCACACACACACTCACCCCCCACACACACACTCACCCCCCCACACACTCACTCACCCCCCACACACTCTCTCACCCCCCACACACACACACTCACCCCCCCACACACACACACTCACCCTCCACACACACACTCAACCCCCAGACACACTCACTCACCCCCCCACACACACTCACTCAACCCCACACACACACACTCACCCCCCCCACACACACTCACTCACCCCCCCCACACACACACACACTCACCCCCCTACACACACTCACTCACCCCCCCACACACACTCACTCCCCCCCACACACACTCACACTCACCCCCCACACACACTCACTCACCCCCCCGCACACACACTCACCCCCCACACACACACACACTCACCCCCCACACACACACTCACCCCCACACACACACTCACTCACCCCCCCCACACACACTCACTCACCCCCCCACACACACACACTCACACACACACACACTCACCCCCACACACACACTCACCCCCCCACACACACTCACTCACCCCCCCAACACACACTCACTCACCCCCCCACACACACTCACTCACCCCCCCACACACACACACTCACACACACACACACTCACCCCCCACACACACACTCACCCCCCCACACACACTCACTCACCCCCCCGACACACTCACTCACCCCCCCACACACACACACTCACCCCCCCACACACACTCACTCACCCCCCCACACACACACACTCACCCCCCCACACACTCACCCCCCACACACTCACCCCCTCACACACACTCACCCCCCCACACACTCACCCCCCCACACACACACACTCTCCCCCTCACACACACACACTCACCCCCCCACACACACTCACCCCCCCACACACACACACACACTCCCCACACACTCACTCACCCCCCCACACACTCACTCACCCCCCCACACACACACTCCCCCCCACACACACACTCACCCCCTCACACACACTCACCCCCCCACACACACTCACTCACCCCCCCACACACACACTCCCCCCCCACACACACACACTCACCCCCCTCGCACTCACTCACCCCCCACACACTCACTCACCCCCACACACACTCACTCACCCCCCCACACACTCACTCACTCCCCCACACACCCACCCTCACACACTCACTCACCTCTCCACACACTCACTCACCCCCCCCACACACTCACTCACCCCTCCACACACTCACTCACTCCCCCACACACACTCACCCCCCACACACTCACTCCCCCCCACACTCACTCACACCCCGCACACACTCACTCACTCCCCCACACACCCACCCCCACACACTCACACACCCCTCCACACACTATCTCACCCCCCCCACACACTCACACACCCCCACACACTCACTCACCCCTCCACACACTCACTCACCCCCCCACACACTCACTCACCCCCTCCACACACTCACTCAACCCCCACACACTCCCCCCGAGACACTCACTCTCCCCCACACACTCACACCCCCTCACACTCACTCACACCCCTCACACACTCACTCACCCCCCCACACACCCACCCCTACACACTCACTCACACCCCCACACACTCACTCACCCTCCACACACTCACTCACCCTCCACACACTCACTCACCCCCCACACACTCACACACCCCCCCACACACGCACTCACTCCCCCCCAACACACTCACCCCCCCACACACTCATACACCCCCCTACACACTCCCTCACCCCCTCAACACTCACTCACCCCGCCACACACTCACTCACCCCCCCACACACCGACCCCCCCACGCTCTCACTCACCCCCCACACACACTCACACACCCTCCCCACACTCACTCACCCCCCCACACACTCACTCACCCTCCCCACACACTCACTCACCCCACCACACACCGACCCCCCCACGCACTCACTCACCCCCCACACACACTCACACACCCTCCCCACACTCACTCACCCCCCCCACACACTCACTCACCCTCCCCACACACTCACTCCCCCCCCACACACACACTCACCCCCTCACACACACTCACCCCCCCACACACTCACCCCCTCACACACACACACACTCACCCCCCCCACACACACACACACACACACTCCCCACACACTCACTCACCCCCCCCACACACACACCCCCCCACACACACACTCACCCCCCCCACACACTCACACACACACACACACTCACTCCCCCCACACACTCACTCACCCCCCCACACGCACACTCCCCCACACACTCACCCCCCCACACACGCACTCACTCACCCCCCACACACACACACGCACCCCCCCCACACACTCACTCACCCCCACACACACACACACACTCACCCCCAAAACACACTCACTCACCCCCACCACACACACACGCTCACCCCCCCCACACACACACTCACCCCCAACACACACTCACTCACCCCCACCACACACACACGCTCACCCCCCCACACACACCCACACACCCCGCCACACACTCATACACCCCCCTACACACTCCCTCACCCCCTCGACACTCACTCACCCCGCCACACACACTCACTCACCCCCCCCACACACACACACTCACCCCCCACACACTCTCACTCACCACCCCCCACACACACACTCACCCCCCCACACACACTCACTCACCCCCCCCCACACACACACTCACCCCCAACACACACTCACCCCCAACACACACTCACTCACCCCCACCACACACACACTCTCACCCCCAACACACACCCACTCACCCCCCCCACACACACTCACTCACCCCCCCACACACTCACTCACCCCCCCACACACACTCACCCCCCACACACACACTCACCCCCCCACACACACTCACCCCCCCCACACACTCACCACCCCACACACACTCACTCACCCCCCACACACACACACGCACCCCCCCACACACACTCACTCACCCCCACACACACACTCACCCCCCCACACACACACTCACCCCCACACACACACTCACTCTCCCCCCACACACACACTCACCCCCCACACACTCACTCACCCCCCCCACACACACTCACTCACCCCCCACACACACTCACTCACCCCCCACACACACACACGCTCCCCCCACACATTCACTCACCCCCCACACACACTCACTCACCCCCCCACACACTCACTCACCCCTCCACACACTCACTCACTCCCCCACACACACTCACCCCCCCACACACTCACCCCCCCACACACACTCACTCAACCCCCACACACACACACTCACCCCCCCACACACACTCACCCCCCCCACACACTCACCCCCCACACACACACACTCACCCCCCCACAAACACTCACTCAACCCCCCACACACACACACACACTCACCCCCATACACACTCACCCCCCCACACACTCACTCACACCCACACACACACACTCACCCCCCCACACACACTCACTCACCCCCCCACACACACACACACTCACCCCCCATACACACTCTCTCCCCCACACACTCTCTCCCCCACACACTCACTCACCCACACACACACACACACACACACACTCACCCCGCCGCACACACACTCACCACCCCCACACTCACTCACCCCCCACACACTCACTCCCCTCCCACACACTCACTCAACCCTCTCGCACTCACTCAACCCCACACACTCACTCACCCCCACACACACTCACTCACCCCTCCACACACTCACTCACTCCCCCACACACCCACCCTCACACACTCACTCACCCCTCCACACACTCACTCACTCCCCCACACACACTCACCCCCCACACACTCACTCACCCCCCACACGCACACTCCCCCACACACTCACTCACCCCCACACTCACTCACACCCCGCACACACTCACTCACTCCCCCACCCACCCACCCCCACACACTCACACACTCACTCACCCCTCCACACACTCACTCACCCCCCCACACACTCACTCACCCTCCACACACTCACTCACCCCCCACACACACTCACACACCCCCCCACACACGCACTCACTCCCCCCCAACACACTCACCCCCCCCACACACTCATACACCCCCCTACACACTCCCTCACCCCCTCGACACTCACTCACCCCCCCACACACACTCACTCACCCCCCCACACACACACACTCACCCCCCACACACACTCACTCACCCCCCCCACACATACACTCACCCCCCCCACACACACTCACTCACCCCCCCCCACACACACTCACCCCCAACACACACTCACTCACCCCCCACACACTCCCCCCGACATACTCACTCCCCCCCCACACACTCACTCCTCCCTCACACTCACTCACACCCCTCACACACTCACTCACCCCCCCACACACCCACCCCTACATACTCACTCACACCCCCACACACTCACTCACCCTCCACACACTCACTCACCCCCCACACACACTCACTCACCCCCCCCACACACGCACTCACTCCCCCCCAACACACTCACCCCCCCCACACACTCATACACCCCCCTACACACTCCCTCACCCCCTCGACACTCACTCACCCCCCAACACACACTCACTCACCCCCCCACACACACACACTCACCCCCCACACACACTCACTCACCCCCCCCACACATACACTCACCCCCCCCACACACACTCACTCACCCCCCCCCACACACACACTCACCCCCAACACACACTCACTCACCCCCACTACACACACACGCTCACCCCCCCACACACACCCACTCACCCCCCCCACACACACTCACTCACCCCCCCACACACTCACTCACCCCCCCACACACACTCACCCCCCACACACACACACACTCACCCCCCACACACACACACTCACCCCCCCCACACACTCATCCCCCCACACACACTCACTCACCCCCCACACACACACACGCACCCCCCCACACACACTCACGCACCCCCCCCCACACACACTCACCCCCCCACACACACACTCACCCCCCCACACACACTCACTCACCCCCCACACACTCACCCACCCCCCCCACACACACTCACTCACCCCCCACACACACTCACTCACCCCCCACACACACACACTCACCCCCCACACATTCACTCACCCCCCACACACACTCACTCACCCCCCCACACACACTCACCCCCCCACACACACACTCACCCCCCCACACACACTCACTCACCCCCCACACACGCACACTCACCCCCCCACACACACTCACTCAACCCCCCACACACACACACACACTCACCCCCCATACACACTCACCCCCCCACACACTCACTCACCCCCACACCCACACACATACACTCACCCCCCCACACACACTCACTCACCCCCCCACACACACACACACACACTCACCCCCCAGACACACTCACTCCCCCACACACTCACACCCCCCACACACTCACACACACACAAACACACACACACACACACACACACCCCGCCACACACTCACTCACCCCCCCCACACTCACTCACCCCCCACACACTCACTCCCCCCCCACACACTCACCCCCCCACACACTCACACACACACACACACACACACACACCCCGCCACACACTCACTCACCACCCCCACACTCACTCACCCCCCACACACTCACTCCCCTCCCACACACTCACTCAACCCCCTCGCACTCACTCACCCCCCACACACTCACTCACCCCCACACACACTCACTCACCCCCCCACACACTCACTCACTCCCCCACACACCCACCCTCACACACTCACTCACCCCTCCACACACACACTCACCCCCCCCACACACTCACTCACCCCCCCCACACACTCACTCACCCCTCCACACACTCACTCACTCCCCCACACACACTCACCCCCCCACACACACTCACCCCCCCACACACTCACCCCCCCACACACACTCACTCACCCCCCACACACACACACGCACCCCCCCACACACACTCACCCCCCCACACACTCACCCCCCACACACGCACTCACTCACCCCCCACACACACACACGCACCCCCCCACACACACTCACTCACCCCCCCACACACACTCATCCCCACACACACACACTCACCCCCCCACACACACTCACTCACCCCCCACACACACACTCACCCCCCACACACTCACTCACCCCCCACACACACTCACTCACCCCCCACACACACACACTCACCCCCCACACACTCACACACCCCCCACACACACTCACTCACCCCCCCACACACATTCACCGCCCCACACACACACTCACCCCCCACACACACTCACTCACCCCCCACACACACACACTCTCCCCCCCACAAACACTCACTCAACCCCCCACACACACACACACTCACCCCCCATACACACTCACCCCCCATACACACTCACCCCCCCACACACTCACTCACACCCCCACACACACACTCACCCCCCCCACACACACTCACTCACCCCCCCACGCACACACACACACTCACCCCCCATACACACTCTCTCCCCCACACACTCACTCACCGCCACACACACACACACACACTCACCCCCCCCACACACTCACACACACACACACTCACACCGCCACACACACACACACCACCCCCACACTCACTCACCCCCCCACACACTCACTCACCCCCACACACACTCACTCACCCCCCCACACACTCACTCACTCCCCCACACACTCACTCACCCCCCCACACACTCACTCACTCCCCCACACACCCACCCTCACACACTCACTCACCCCTCCACACACTCACTCACCCCCCCCACACACTCACACACCCCTCCACACACTCACTCACTCCCCCACACACACTCACCCCCCACACACTCACTCACCCCCCCACACGCACACTCCCCCACACACTCACTCACCCCCACACTCACTCACACCCCGCACACACTCACTCACTCCCCCACACACCCACCCCCACACACTCACACACTCACTCACCCCTCCACACACTCACTCACCCCCCCACACACTCACTCACCCCCTCCACACACTCACTCACCCCCCACACACTCCCCCCGACATACTCACTCCCCCCCCCACACACTCACTCCTCCCTCACACTCACTCACACCCCTCACACACTCACTCACCCCCCCCACACACCCACCCCTACATACTCACTCACACCCCCACACACTCACTCACCCTCCACACACTCACTCACCCCCCACACACACTCACACACCCCCCCACACACGCACTCACTCCCCCCCAACACACTCACCCCCCCCACACACTCATACACCCCCCTACACACTCCCTCACCCCCTCGACACTCACTCACCCCCCCACACACACTCACTCACCCCCCCACACACACACACTCACCCCCCACACACACTCACTCACCCCCCCCACACATACACTCACCCCCCCCACACACACTCACTCACCCCCCCCACACACACTCACCCCCAACACACACTCACTCACCCCCACTACACACACACGCTCACCCCCCCACACACACCCACTCACCCCCCCCACACACACTCACTCACCCCCCCACACACTCACTCACCCCCCCCACACACACTCACCCCCCACACACACACACACTCACCCCCCACACACACACACTCACCCCCCCCACACACTCATCCCCCCACACACACTCACTCACCCCCCACACACACACACGCACCCCCCCACACACACTCACGCACCCCCCCCACACACACTCACCCCCCCACACACACACTCACCCCCCCACACACACTCACTCACCCCCCACACACTCACCCACCCCCCCCACACACACTCACTCACCCCCCACACACACTCACTCACCCCCCACACACACTCACTCACCCCCCACACACACACACTCACCCCCCACACATTCACTCACCCCCCACACACACTCACTCACCCCCCCACACACACTCACCCCCCCACACACACACTCACCCCCCCACACACACTCACTCACCCCCCACACACGCACACTCACCCCCCCACACACACTCACTCAACCCCCCACACACACACACACACTCACCCCCCATACACACTCACCCCCCATACACACTCACCCCCCCACACACTCACTCACCCCCACACCCACACACATACACTCACCCCCCCACACACACTCACTCACCCCCCCCACACACACACACACACTCACCCCCCAGACACACTCACTCCCCCACACACTCACACCCCCCACACACTCACACACACACAAACACACACACACACACACACACACACCCCGCCACACACTCACTCACCCCCCCCCACACTCACTCACCCCCCACACACTCACTCCCCCCCCACACACTCACCCCCCCACACACTCACACACACACACACACACACACACCCCGCCACACACTCACTCACCACCCCCACACTCACTCACCCCCCACACACTCACTCCCCTCCCACACACTCACTCAACCCCCTCGCACTCACTCACCCCCCACACACTCACTCACCCCCACACACACTCACTCACCCCCCCACACACTCACTCACTCCCCCACACACCCACCCTCACACACTCACTCACCCCTCCACACACTCACTCACCCCCCCACACACTCACTCACCCCCCCCACACACTCACTCACCCCTCCACACACTCACTCACTCCCCCACACACACTCACCCCCCCACACACACTCACCCCCCCACACACTCACCCCCCCACACACACTCACTCACCCCCCACACACACACACGCACCCCCCCACACACACTCACCCCCCCACACACTCACCCCCCCACACACGCTCTCACTCACCCCCCACACACACACACGCACCCCCCCACACACACTCACTCACCCCCCCACACACACTCATCCCCACACACACACACTCACCCCCCCACACACACTCACTCACCCCCCACACACACACTCACCCCCCACACACTCACTCACCCCCCACACACACTCACTCACCCCCCACACACACACACTCACCCCCCACACACTCACACACCCCCCACACACACTCACTCACCCCCCCACACACATTCACCGCCCCACACACACACTCACCCCCCACACACACTCACTCACCCCCCACACACACACACTCTCCCCCCCACAAACACTCACTCAACCCCCCACACACACACACACTCACCCCCCATACACACTCACCCCCCATACACACTCACCCCCCCACACACTCACTCACACCCCCACACACACACTCACCCCCCCCACACACACTCACTCACCCCCCCACGCACACACACACACTCACCCCCCATACACACTCTCTCCCCCACACACTCACTCACCGCCACACACACACACACACACTCACCCCCCCCACACACTCACACACACACACACTCACACCGCCACACACACACACACCACCCCCACACTCACTCACCCCCCCACACACTCACTCCCCTCCCACACACTCACTCAACCCCCTCGCACTCACTCACCCCCCACACACTCACTCACCCCCACACACACTCACTCACCCCCCACACACTCACTCACTCCCCCACACACCCACCCTCACACACTCACTCACCCCTCCACACACTCACTCACCCCCCCACACACTCACTCACCCCTCCACACACTCACTCACTCCCCCACACACACTCACCCCCCACACACTCACTCACCCCCCACACGCACACTCCCCCACACACTCACTCACCCCCACACTCACTCACACCCCGCACACACTCACTCACTCCCCCACACACCCACCCCCACACACTCACTCACCCCTCCACACACTCTCTCACCCCCCCCACACACTCACACACCCCCACACACTCACTCACCCCTCCACACACTTACTCACCCCCCCACACACTCACTCACCCCCTCACACACTCACTCACCCCCTCCACACACTCACTCACCCCCCACACACTCCACCCCGACATACTCACTCCCCCCCCACACACTCACTCCCCCCTCACACTCACTCACCCCCACACACACTCACTCACCCCCCCACACACTCACTCACTCCCCCACACACCCACCCTCACACACTCACTCACCCCTCCACACACTCACTCACCCCCCCCACACACTCACTCACCCCCCCACACACTCACTCACCCCCCCACACACTCACTCACCACCCACACACACTCAC
>NW_026728520.1:0-22500 GCF_030684315.1 Stegostoma tigrinum | reverse complement strand
AACTCACTCATCCCCCAACACACTCACTCAACCCCCAACACACTCACTCACCCCCCCAACACACTCACTCACCCCCCCACACACTCACTCACCCCCCCACACACTCACCCCCCGACACACTCACCCCCCACACACTCACTCACCCCCCACACACACTCACTCCCCCCTACACACTCACTCACCCCCCACACACTCACACACCCCCACACACACTCACCACCCCCACACACTCACTCACCCGCCCACACACTCACTCACCCCCCACACACACTCACTCACCGCCCACACACACACACTCACCCCCCACACATTCACTCACCCCCCACACACACTCACTCACCCCCCCACACACACTCACCCCCCCACACACACACTCACACCCCCACACACACTCACTCACCCCCCACACACACACTCACCCCCCACACACTCACTCACCCCCCCCACACACACTCACTCTCCCCCCACACACACTCATTCACCCCCCACACACACACACTCACCCCCCACACATTCACTCACCCCCCACACACACACTCACTCACCCCCCACACACACTCACCCCCCCACACACACACTCACCCCCCCACACACACTCACTCACCCCCCACACACACACACTCACACCCCCACACACACTCACTCAACCCCCCACACACACACACACACTCACCCCCCATACACACTCACCCCCCCACACACTCACTCACCCCCACACCCACACACACACACTCACCCCCCCCACACACACTCACTCCCCCACACACTCACTCACCCCCACACACACACACACACACACTCACCCCCCCCACACACTCACACACACACACACACACACACACACACACACACACCCCGCCACACACTCTCTCACCCCCCCCCACACTCACTCACTCACACACACTCACTCCCCTCCCACACACTCACTCATCCCCCTCGCACTCACTCATCCCCCACACACTCACTAACCCCCACACACACTCACTCACCCCCCCACACACTCACTCACTCCCCCACACACCCACCCTCACACACTAACTCACCCCTCCACACACTCACTCACCCCCCCCACACACTCACTCACCCCCCCACACACTCACTCACCCCTCCACACACTCACTCACTCCCCCACACACACTCACCCCCCCACACACTCACCCCCCTACACACACTCACTCAACCCCCACACACACACACTCACCCCCCCACACACACTCACCCCCCCACACACTCACCCCCCCACACACACTCACTCACCCCCCACACACACACACGCACCCCCCACACACACTCACCCCCCACACACTCACCCCCCCACACACACTCACTCACCCCCCACACACACACACGCACCCCCCGACACACACTCACTCACCCCCCCACACACACTCACCCCCACAGACACACACTCACCCCCCCACACACACTCACTCACCCCCCACACACACACTCACCCCCCACACACTCACTCACCCCCCCACACATTCACTCACCCCCCCCACACACACTCACTCACCCCCCACACACACTCACTCACCCCCCACACACACACACTCACCCCCCACACACTCACTCACCCCCCACACACACTCACGCACCCCCCCACACACACTCACCCCCCCACACACACACTCACCCCCCACACACACTCACTCACCCCCCACACACACACACACTCACTCCCCCACAAACACTCACTCAACCCCCCCCCACACACACACTCACCCCCCACACACACTCACCCCCCCACACACACACTCACCCCCCCACACACACACTCACCCCCCACACACACTCACTCACCCCCCACACACACACACTCACCCCCCCACAAACACTCACTCACCCCCCACACACACACACTCACCCCTCCACACACTCTCTCACCCCCCACACACACTCACACACCCTCCCCACACTCACTCACCCCCCAACACACTCACTCACCCTCCCCACACACTCACTCCCCCCCACACACTCACTCACCCCCCCACACACTCACTCACCCCCTCCACACACTCACTCAACACCCACACACTCCCCCCGACACATTCACTCCCCCCCCCACACACTCACTCCCCCCTCACACTCACTCACACCCCTCACACACTCACTCACCCCCCCACAAACCCACCCCTACACACTCACTCACACCCCCACACACTCACTCACCCTCCACACACTCACTCACCCCCCACACACACTCACACACCCCCCCACACACGCACTCACTCCCCCCCAACACACTCACCCCCCCACACACTCATACACCCCCCTACACACTCCCTCACCCCCTCGACACTCACTCACCCCACCACACACTCACTCACCCCCCCACACACCGACCCCCCCCACGCACTCACTCACCCCCCACACACACTCACACACCCTCCCCACACTCACTCACCCCCCAACACACTCACTCACCCCCCCCACACACTCACTCACCCCCCACACACACTCACACACCCTCCCCACACTCACTCACCCCCCAACACACTCACTCACCCTCCCCACACACTCACTCACCACCCACACACACACACTCACCCCACACACACACTCACCCCCCCACACACTCACTCACCCCCCCACACACACTCACTCACCCCCCTACACACACTCACTCACACACACACTCACCCCCCACACACACACTCACCCCCCCACACACACTCACTCACCCCCCCACACACACTCACTCACCCCCCCACACACACACACTCACCCCCCACACACACACTCACCCCCTACACACTCACTCACCCCCCCACACACTCACTCACCCCCCCATACACACACACTCACCCCCCCAAACACACTCACTCACCACCCCCACACACTCACTCACACACACACACACTCACCCTCCACACACACACTCAACCCCCAGACACACTCACTCAAACCCCACACACACTCACTCACCCCCCACACACACACACTCACCCCCCCACACACACTCACTCACCCCCCCCACACACACACACTCACCCCCCACACACACTCACTCACCCCCCCCACACACACACTCACCCCCAACACACACTCACTCAACCCCCCCACACACACACGCTCACCCCCCCACACACACACGCTCACCCCCCCCCACACACCCACTCACCCCCCCCACACACACTCACTCACCCCCCCACACACTCACTCACCCCCCCAACACACACTCACCCCCCCCACACACACACTCACCCCCCACACACACACACACTCACCCCCCCACACACTCACCCCCCCACACACACTCACTCACCCCCCCACACATACTCACTCACCCCCCACACACACACGCACCCCCCCACACACACTCACTCACCCCCCCACACACACTCACCCCCCCACACACACACTCACCCCCCCACACACACTCACTCACCCCCCACACACACACTCACCCCCCACACACTCACTCACCCCCCCCACACACACTCACTCACCGCCCACACACACTCACTCACCCCCCACACACACACACTCACCCCCCACACATTCACTCACCCCCCACACACACTCACTCACTCCCCCACACACACTCACCCCCCCACACACACACTCACCCCCCCACACACCCTCACTCACCCCCCACACACACACACTCACCCCCCATACACACTCACTCCCCCACACACTCACTCACCCCCCCACACACACACACACTCACCCCCCCCACACACTCACACACACACACACACACACACACACACACACACACAGACACACACCCCGCCACACACTCACTCACCCCCCCCACACTCACTCACCGCCCACACACTCACTCCCCTCCCACACACTCACTCAACCCCCTCGCACTCACTCACCCTCCACACACTCACTCACCCCCACACACACTCACTCACCCCCCCACACACTCACTCACTCCCCCACACACCCACCCTCACACACTCACTCACCCCTCCACACACTCACTAACCCCCCCCACACACTCACTCACCCCCCCCACACACTCACTCACCCCTCCACACACTCACTCACTCCCCCACACACACTCACCCCCCCACACACTCACCCCACCACACTCACTCACTCAAACCCCACACACACACACTCACCCCCCCACACACACTCACCCCCCCACACACTCACCCCCCCACACACACTCACTCACCCCCCCCCACACACACACGCACCCCCCCACACACACTCACCCCCCCACACACTCACCCCCCCACACACACTCACTCACACCCCACACACACACACGCACCCCCCGACACACACTCACCCCCCCACACACACACTCACCCCCCACACACACTCACTCACCCCCCACACACACACACTCACCCCCCCACACACACACACACACTCACCCCCCATACACACTCACTCACCCTCCACACACTCACTCACCCCCCACACACACTCACATACCCCCCCACACACGCACTCACTCCCCCCCAACACACTCACCCCCCCCACACACTCATACACCCCCCTACACACTCCCTCACCCCCTCGACACTCACTCACCCCCCCACACACACTCACTCACTCCCCCCACACACACACACTCACCCCCCACACACACTCACTCACCCCCCCCACACACACACTCACCCCCCCACACACACTCACTCACCCCCCCCACACACACACTCACCCCCAACACACACTCACTCACCCCCCCCCCACACACATGCTCACCCCCCCACACACGCCCACTCACCCCCCCCACACACACACACTCACCCCCCCCCACACACTCACCCCCCCACACACACTCACTCACCCCCCACACACACACACGCACCCCCCCACACTCACACATGCACCCCCCCACACACACTCACCCCCCACACACACACTCACACCCCCACACACACTCACTCACCCCCCACACACACACTCACCCCCCACACACTCACTCACCCCCCCCACACACACTCACTCACCCCCCACACACACTCACTCACCCCCCCACACACACTCACCCCCCCACACACACACTCACCCCCCCACACACACTCACTCACCCCCCACACACACACACTCACCCCCCCACACACACTCACTCAACCCCCCACACACACACACACACACTCACCCCCCATACACACTCACCCCCCCACACACTCACTCACCCCCACACCCACACACACACACTCACCCCCCCACACACACTCACTCACCCCCCCACACACACACACACACACACACACACACACACACTCACCCCCCAGACACACTCACTCCCCCACACACTCACACCCCCCACACACTCACACACACACACACACACACACACACACACACACACACACACACCCCGCCACACACTCACTCACCCCCCCCACACTCACTCACCCCCCACACACTCACTCCCCCCCCACACACTCACCCCCCCCACACACTCACACACACACACACACACACACACCCCGCCACACACTCACTCACCCCCCCCACACTCACTCACCCCCCACACACTCACTCCCCTCCCACACACTCACTCAACCCCCTCGCACTCACTCACCCCCCACACACACTCACTCACCCCCCCCACACACACTCACCCCCACACACACACACTCACCCCCCCACACACACTCACTCACCCCCCACACACACACTCACCCCCCACACACTCACTCACCCCCCCCACACACTCACTCACCCCCCCCACACACACTCACTCACCCCCACACACACTCACTCACCCCCCACACACACACACTCACCCCCCACACACTCACACTCACCCCCCACACACACTCACCCCCCCCACACACACACTCACCCCCTACACACACTCACTCACCCCCCACACACACACACACTCTCCCCCCCACAAACACTCACTCAACCCCCCACACACACACACTCACCCCCCATACACACTCACCCCCCCACACACTCACTCACACCCACACACACACACTCACCCCCCCACACACACTCACTCACCCCCCCACACACACACACACACACACTCACCCCCCATACACACTCTCTCCCCCACACACTCTCTCCCCCACACACACACACACACGCACACACACACACACTCCCCCCCCACACACTCACTCACCACCCCCACACTCACTCACCCCCCACACACTCACTCCCCTCCCACACACTCACTCACCCCCACACACACTCACTCACCCCCCCACACACTCACTCACTCCCCCACACACCCACCCTCACACACTCACTCACCCCTCCACACACTCACTCACCTCCCCCACACACTCACTTACCCCTCCACACACTCACTCACTCCCCCACACACACTCACCCCCCACACACTCACTCACCCCCCACACGCACACTCCCCCACACGCACACTCCCCCACACACTCACTCACCCCCACACTCACTCACACCCCGCACACACTCACTCACTCCCCCACACACCCACCCCCACACACTCACTCACCCCTCCACACACTCTCTCACCCCCCCCACACACTCACACACCCCCACACACTCACTCACCCCTCCACACACTTACTCACCCCCCCACACACTCACTCACCCCCTCCACACACTCACTCACCCCCCACACACTCCCCCCCGACATACTCACTCCCCCCCCACACACTCACTCCCCCCTCACACTCACTCACACCCCTCACACACTCACTCACCCCCACACACCCACCCCTACATACTCACTCACACCCCCACACACTCACTCACCCTCCACACACTCACTCACCCCCCACACACACTCACACACCCCCCCACACACGCACTCACTCCTCCCCAACACACTCACCCCCCCCGCACACTCTTACACCCCCCTACACACTCCCTCACCCCCTCGACACTCACTCACCCCCCCACACACCGACAACCCCCACGCACTCACTCACCCCCCACACACACTCACACACCCTCCCCACACTCACTCACCCCCCAACACACTCACTCACCCCCCCCAAACACACTCACTCACCCCCCACACACACTCACACACCCTCCCCACACACACACTCACCACCCACACACTCACACACCCTCCCGACACACTCACTCACCCCCCCATACACTCACTCCCCCCCACACACTCACAAAACCCCGCACACTCACTCACCCCCCCCACACACTCACACACCCCCCCCACACACTCACACACCCTCCCCACACACTCACTCACCCCACCACACACTCACTCACCCCCCCCACACACTCACTCACCCCTCCACACACTCACTCACTCCCCCACACACACTCACCCCCCCACACACACTCACCCCCCCACACACTCACCCCCCCACACACACTCACTCACCCCCCACACACACACACGCACCCCCCCACACACACTCACCCCCCCACACACTCAACCCCCCACACACGCACTCACTCACCCCCCACACACACACACGCACCCCCCCACACACACTCACTCACACCCCCACACACACTCACCCCCACACACACACACTCACCCCCCCACACACACTCACTCACCCCCCACACACACACTCACCCCCCACACACACTCACTCACCCCCGCCACACACTCACTCACCCCCCCCACACACTCACTCACCCCCCCCACACACACTCACTCACCCCCCACACTCACTCACTCACCACCCACACACGCACACTCACCCCCCACACACTCACACTCACCCCCACACACTCACACACCCCCCACACACACTCACTCACCCCCCCACACACACTCACCCCCCCACACACACACTCACCCCCCACACACACTCACTCACCCCCCACACACACACACTCTCCCCCCCACAAACACTCACTCAACCCCCCACACACACACACACTCACCCCCCATACACACTCACTCCCCCACACACTCACTCACACCCACACACACACACTCACCCCCCCACACACACTCACTCACCCCCCCACACACACACACACACTCACCCCCCATACACACTCTCTCCCCCACACACTCACTCACCACCCCCACACTCACTCACCCCCCACACACTCACTCCCCTCCCACACAGTCACTCAACCCCCACACACTCACTCCCCTCCCACACACTCACTCAACCCCCTCGCACTCACTCACCCCCCACACACTCACTCACCCCCACACACACTCACTCACCCCCCCACACACTCACTCACTCCCCCACACACCCACCCTCACACACTCACTCACCCCTCCACACACTCACTCACCTCCCCCACACACTCACTCACCCCTCCACACACTCACTCACTCCCCCCACACACACTCACTCACCCCCCACACACACTCACTCACCCCCCACACACACACACTCACCCCCCACACACACTCACTCACCCCCCACACACACACACTCACCCCCCACACACACTCACTCACCCCCCACACACACACACTCACCCCCCACACACACTCACTCACCCCCCACACACACTCACTCACCCCCCACACATTCACTCACCCCCCACACACACTCACTCACCCCCCCACACACACTCACCCCCCCACACACACACTCACCCCCCCACACACACTCACTCACCCCCCACACACACACACTCACACCCCCACACACACTCACTCAACCCCCCACACACACACACACTCACCCCCCATACACACTCACTCCCCCACACACTCACTCACACCCACACACACACACTCACCCCCCCACACACACTCACTCACCCCCCCACACACACACACAGACACTCACCCCCCCCCACACACTCACTCACCACCCCCACACTCACTCACCCCCCACACACTCACTCCCCTCCCACACACTCACTCAACCCCCTCGCACTCACTCACCCCCCACACACTCACTCACCCCCACACACACTCACTCACCCCCCCACACACTCACTCACTCCCCCACACACCCACCCTCACACACTCACTCACCCCTCCACACACTCACTCACCTCCCCGACACACTCACTCACCCCTCCACACACTCACTCACTCCCCCACACACACTCACCCCCCACACACTCACTCACCCCCCACACGCACACTCCCCCACACACTCACTCACCCCCACACTCACTCACACCCCGCACTCACTCACACCCCGCACACACTCACTCACTCCCCCACACACCCACCCCCACACACTCACTCACCCCTCCACACACTCTCTCACCCCCCCCACACACTCACACACCCCCACACACTCACTCACCCCTCCACACACTTACTCACACCCCACACACACTCACTCACCCCCTCCACACACTCACTCACCCCCCACACACTCACTCACCCCCTCCACACACTCACTCACCCCCCACACACTCCCCCCCGACATACTCACTCCCCCCCCACACACTCACTCCCCCCTCACACTCACTCACACCCCTCACACACTCACTCACCCCCACACACCCACCCCTACATACTCACTCACACCCCCACACACTCACTCACCCTCCACACACTCACTCACCCCCCACACACACTCACACACCCCCCCACACACGCACTCACTCCCCCCCAACACACTCACCCCCCCCACACACTCATACACCCCCCTACACACTCCCTCACCCCCCAAAAAACGGCCACCCCCACGCACTCACTCACCCCCCACACACACTCACACACCCTCCCCACACTCACTCACCCCCCAACACACTCACTCACCCCCCCCAAACACACTCACTCACCCCCCACACACACTCACACACCCTCCCCACACACACACTCACCACCCACACACTCACACACCCTCCCGACACACTCACTCACCCCCCCATACACTCACTCCCCCCACACACTCACAAAACCCCGCACACTCACTCACCCCCCCCACACACTCACTCACCCCCCCCACACACTCACACACCCTCCCCACACACTCACTCACACCCCCCACACACTCACTCGCCCCCCACACACTCACTCCCCCCACACACTCCCCCCCACACACTCACACCCCCACACACTCACACACCCTCCTCACACACTCACTCACACCACCCACACACTCACTCGCCCCCCACACCCTAACTCCCCCCACACACTCACGTACCCCCCCCAAACACTCACTCACCCCCCCCACACACTCACTCCCCCCACACACTCGCGCACCCCCCCACACACTCACTCACCCCCCACACACTCACTCCCCCCACACACACCCCCCCCACACATTCACTCACACCACCCACACACTCACTCCCCCCACACACTCACGCACCCCCCACACACTCACTCACCCCCCCACACACTCACTCCCCCCACACACACCCCCCCCACACACACTCACCTCCCCCACACACTCACTCACCCCCCAACACTCACTCACTCCCCTCACACTCACTCACTCCCCCCACACACTCACTCCCCACCGAACACATTCACTCACGCCACACACACTCACTCACGCCCTACTAACTCACTCATCCCCCAACACACTCACTCAACCCCCAACACACTCACTCACCCCCCAACACACTCACTCACCCCCCCAACACACTCACTCACCCCCCCACACACTCACTCACACCCCCACACTCACTCACACCCCACACACTCACTCACCCCCCATAACACTCACTACCCCCCTACACACTCACTCACCCCCCACACACTCACACACCCCCACACACACTCACCACCCCCACACACTCACTCACCCGCCCACACACTCACTCACCCCCCACACACACACTCACCCCCCACACACACTCAATCACCCCCCCACACACACTCACCCCCCACACACACTCACTCACCCCCCACACATTCACTCACCCCCCACACACACTCACTCACCCCCCCACACACACTCACCCCCCCACACACACACTCACCCCCCCACACACACTCACTCACCCCCCACACACACACTCACCCCCCACACACTCACTCACCCCCCCCACACACACTCACTCACCCCCCACACACACTCACTCACCCCCCACACACACACACTCACCCCCCACACATTCACTCACCCCCCACACACACTCACTCACCCCCCCACACACACTCACCCCCCCACACACACACTCACCCCCCCACACACACTCACTCACCCCCCACACACACACACTCACACCCCCACACACACTCACTCAACCCCCCACACACACACACACTCACCCCCCATACACACTCACCCCCCCACACACTCACTCACCCCCACACCCACACACACACACTCACCCCCCACACACACTCACTCACCCCCCACACACACACACTCACCCCCCATACACACTCACTCCCCCACACACTCACTCACCCCCACACACACACACACACACACACACACACACACACACATACACCCCGCCACACACTCACTCACCCCCCCCACACTCACTCACCCCCCACACACACACTCCCCTCCCACACACTCACTCAACCCCCTCGCACTCACTCACCCCCCACACACTCACTCACCTCCACACACACTCACTGACCCCCCCACACACTCACTCACTCCCCCACACACCCACCCTCACACACTCACTCACCCCTCCACACACTCACTCACCCCCCCCACACACTCACTCACCCCCCCCCACACACTCACTCACCCCTCCACACACTCACTCACTCCCCCACACACACTCAACCCCCACACACTCACCCCCCCACACACACTCACTCAACCCCCACACACACACACTCACCCCCCCACACACACTCACCCCCCCACACACTCACCCCCCCACACACACTCACTCACCCCCCACACACACACACACGCACCCCCCGACACTCACTCACTCACCCCCCCACACACACTCACCCCCACACACACACACTCACCCCACCACACACACTCACTCACCCCCCACACACACACTCTCCCCCCACACACTCACTCACCCCCCCACACACTCACTCACCCCCCACACACACACTCACTCACCCCCCACACACACTCACTCACCCCCCACACACACACACTCACCCCCCACACACTCACTCACCCCCCACACACACTCACGCACCCCCCCACACACACTCACCCCCCACACACACTCACTCACCCCCCACACACACACACTCACCCCCCCACAAACACTCACTCAACCCCCCACACACACACACACTCACCCCCCATACACACTCACCCCCCCACACACTCACTCACACCCACACACACACACTCACCCTCCCACACACACTCACTCACCCCCCCACACACACACACTCACCCCCCATACACACTCTCTCCCCCACACACTCACTCACCCCCACACACACACAGACACACACACACACACACACACACACACACACACACTCACCCCCCCACACACTCACACACACACACTCACCCCGCCACACACACACTCACCCCCCCCACAATCACTCACCCCCCACACACTCACTCACCCCCCACACACTCACTCCCCTCCCACACATTCACTCAACCCCCTCGCACTCACTCACCCCCCACACACTCACTCACCCCCACACACACTCACTCACCCCTCCACACACTCACTCACTCCCCCACACACCCACCCTCACACACTCACTCACCCCTCCACACACTCACTCACCCCCCCCACACACTCACACACCCCTCCACACACTCACTCACTCCCCCACACACACTCACCCCCCACACACTCACTCACCCCCCACACGCACACTCCCCCACACACTCACTCACCCCCACACTCACTCACACCCCGCACACACTCACTCACTCCCCCACACACCCACCCCCACACACTCACTCACCCCTCCACACACTCTCTCACCCCCCCCACACACTCACACACCCCCACACACTCACTCACCCCTCCACACACTTACTCACCCACCCACACACTCACTCACCCCCTCCACACACTCACTCACCCCGCACACACTCCCCCCCGACATACTCACTCCCCCCCCACACACTCACTCCCCCCTCACACTCACTCACACCCCTCACACACTCACTCACCCCCACACACCCACCCCTACATACTCACTCACACCCCCACACACTCACTCACCCTTCACACACTCACTCACCCCCCACACACACTCACACACCCCCCCACACACGCACTCACTCCCCCCCAACACACTCACCCCCCCCACACACTCATACACCCCCCTACACACTCCCTCACCCCCCAAAAAACGGCCACCCCCACGCACTCACTCACCCCCCACACACACTCACACACCCTCCCCACACTCACTCACCCCCCAACACACTCACTCACCCCCCCCAAACACACTCACTCACCCCCCACACACACTCACACACCCTCCCCACACACACACTCACCACCCACACACTCACACACCCTCCCGACACACTCACTCACCCCCCCATACACTCACTCCCCCCCACACACTCACAAAACCCCGCACACTCACTCACCCCCCCACACACTCACTCACCCCCCCCACACACTCACACACCCTCCCCACACACTCACTCACACCCCCCACACACTCACTCGCCCCCCACACACTCACTCCCCCCACACACTCCCCCCCACACACTCACACCCCCACACACTCACACACCCTCCTCACACACTCACTCACACCACCCACACACTCACTCGCCCCCCACACCCTCACTCCCCCCACACACTCACGTACCCCCCCCAAACACTCACTCACCCCCCCACACACTCACTCCCCCCACACACTCGCGCACCCCCCCACACACTCACTCACCCCCCCACACACTCACTCCCCCAACACACACCCCCCCACACACACACTCACCCCCCCCACACATTCACTCACACCACCCACACACTCACTCCCCCCACACACTCACGCACCCCCCACACACTCACTCACCCCCCCACACACTCACTCCCCCAACACACACCCCCCCACACACACACTCACCCCCCCCACACACTCACTCACCCCCCCACACTCACTCACTCCCCTCACACTCACTCACTCCCCCCACACACTCACTCCCCACCGAACACATTCACTCACGCCACACACACTCACTCACGCCCTACTAACTCACTCATCCCCAACACACTCACTCAACCCCCAACACACTCACTCACCCCCCAACACACTCACTCACCCCCCCAACACACTCACTCACCCCCCACACACTCACTCACCCCCCCACACTCACTCACACCCCACACACTCACTCACCCCCCATACACACTCACTCACCCTCCACACACTCACTCACCCCCCACACACACTCACATACCCCCCCACACACGCACTCACTCCCCCCCAACACACTCACCCCCCCCACACACTCATACACCCCCCTACACACTCCCTCACCCCCTCGACACTCACTCACCCCCCCCACACACACTCACTCACTCCCCCCACACACACACACTCACCCCCCACACACACTCACTCACCCCCCCACACACACACTCACCCCCCCACACACACTCACTCACCCCCCCCACACACACACTCACCCCCAACACACACTCACTCACCCCCCCCCCACACACATGCTCACCCCCCCCACACACGCCCACTCACCCCCCCCACACACACACACTCACCCCCCCCCACACACTCACCCCCCCACACACACTCACTCACCCCCCACACACACACACGCACCCCCCCACACTCACACATGCACCCCCCCACACACACTCACCCCCCACACACACACTCACACCCCCACACACACTCACTCACCCCCCCACACACACACTCACCCCCCACACACTCACTCACCCCCCCCACACACACTCACTCACCCCCCACACACACTCACTCACCCCCCCACACACACTCACCCCCCCACACACACACTCACCCCCCCACACACACTCACTCACCCCCCACACACACACACTCACCCCCCCACACACACTCACTCAACCCCCCACACACACACACACACACTCACCCCCCATACACACTCACCCCCCCACACACTCACTCACCCCCACACCCACACACACACACTCACCCCCCACACACACTCACTCACCCCCCCCACACACACACACACACACACACACACACACACTCACCCCCCAGACACACTCACTCCCCCACACACTCACACCCCCCACACACTCACACACACACACACACACACACACACCACACACACACACCCCGCCACACACTCACTCACCCCCCCCACACTCACTCACCCCCCACACACTCACTCCCCCCCCACACACTCACCCCCCCCACACACTCACACACACACACACACACACACACCCCGCCACACACTCACTCACCCCCCCCACACTCACTCACCCCCCACACACTCACTCCCCTCCCACACACTCACTCAACCCCCTCGCACTCACTCACCCCCCACACACACACACGCACCCCCCCACACACACTCACTCACCCCCCCCACACACACTCACCCCCACACACACACACTCACCCCCCCACACACACTCACTCACCCCCCACACACACACTCACCCCCCACACACTCACTCACCCCCCCCACACACTCACTCACCCCCCCCACACACACTCACTCACCCCCACACACACTCACTCACCCCCCACACACACACACTCACCCCCCACACACTCACACTCACCCCCCACACACACTCACCCCCCCCACACACACACTCACCCCCTACACACACTCACTCACCCCCCACACACACACACACTCTCCCCCCCACAAACACTCACTCAACCCCCCACACACACACACTCACCCCCCATACACACTCACCCCCCCACACACTCACTCACACCCACACACACACACTCACCCCCCCACACACACTCACTCACCCCCCCACACACACACACACACTCACCCCCCATACACACTCTCTCCCCCACACACTCTCTCCCCCACACACACACACACACGCACACACACACACACTCCCCCCCCACACACTCACTCACCACCCCCACACTCACTCACCCCCCACACACTCACTCCCCTCCCACACACTCACTCACCCCCACACACACTCACTCACCCCCCCACACACTCACTCACTCCCCCACACACCCACCCTCACACACTCACTCACCCCTCCACACACTCACTCACCTCCCCCACACACTCACTTACCCCTCCACACACTCACTCACTCCCCCACACACACTCACCCCCCACACACTCACTCACCCCCCACACGCACACTCCCCCACACGCACACTCCCCCACACACTCACTCACCCCCACACTCACTCACACCCCGCACACACTCACTCACTCCCCCACACACCCACCCCCACACACTCACTCACCCCTCCACACACTCTCTCACCCCCCCCACACACTCACACACCCCCACACACTCACTCACCCCTCCACACACTTACTCACCCCCCCACACACTCACTCACCCCCTCCACACACTCACTCACCCCCCACACACTCCCCCCCGACATACTCACTCCCCCCCCACACACTCACTCCCCCCTCACACTCACTCACACCCCTCACACACTCACTCACCCCCACACACCCACCCCTACATACTCACTCACACCCCCACACACTCACTCACCCTCCACACACTCACTCACCCCCCACACACACTCACACACCCCCCCACACACGCACTCACTCCTCCCCAACACACTCACCCCCCCCGCACACTCATACACCCCCCTACACACTCCCTCACCCCCTCGACACTCACTCACCCCCCCACACACCGACAACCCCCACGCACTCACTCACCCCCCACACACACTCACACACCCTCCCCACACTCACTCACCCCCCAACACACTCACTCACCCCCCCCAAACACACTCACTCACCCCCCACACACACTCACACACCCTCCCCACACACACACTCACCACCCACACACTCACACACCCTCCCGACACACTCACTCACCCCCCCATACACTCACTCCCCCCCACACACTCACAAAACCCCGCACACTCACTCACCCCCCCCACACACTCACACACCCCCCCCACACACTCACACACCCTCCCCACACACTCACTCACCCCACCACACACTCACTCACCCCCCCCACACACTCACTCACCCTCCACACACTCACTCACTCCCCCACACACACTCACCCCCCCACACACACTCACCCCCCCACACACTCACCCCCCCACACACACTCACTCACCCCCCACACACACACACGCACCCCCCCACACACACTCACCCCCCCACACACTCAACCCCCCACACACGCACTCACTCACCCCCCACACACACACACGCACCCCCCCACACACACTCACTCACACCCCCACACACACTCACCCCCACACACACACACTCACCCCCCCACACACACTCACTCACCCCCCACACACACACTCACCCCCCACACACTCACTCACCCCCCCCACACACTCACTCACCCCCCCCACACACACTCACTCACCCCCACACTCACTCACTCACCACCCACACACGCACACTCACCCCCCACACACTCACACTCACCCCCACACACTCACACACCCCCCACACACACTCACTCACCCCCCCACACACACTCACCCCCCCACACACACACTCACCCCCCACACACACTCACTCACCCCCCACACACACACACTCTCCCCCCCACAAACACTCACTCAACCCCCCACACACACACACACTCACCCCCCATACACACTCACTCCCCCACACACTCACTCACACCCACACACACACACTCACCCCCCCACACACACTCACTCACCCCCCCACACACACACACACACTCACCCCCCATACACACTCTCTCCCCCACACACTCACTCACCACCCCCACACTCACTCACCCCCCACACACTCACTCCCCTCCCACACAGTCACTCAACCCCCACACACTCACTCCCCTCCCACACACTCACTCAACCCCCTCGCACTCACTCACCCCCCACACACTCACTCACCCCCACACACACTCACTCACCCCCCCACACACTCACTCACTCCCCCACACACCCACCCTCACACACTCACTCACCCCTCCACACACTCACTCACCTCCCCCACACACTCACTCACCCCTCCACACACTCACTCACTCCCCCCACACACACTCACTCACCCCCCACACACACTCACTCACCCCCCACACACACACACTCACCCCCCACACACACTCACTCACCCCCCACACACACACACTCACCCCCCACACACACTCACTCACCCCCCACACACACACACTCACCCCCCACACACACTCACTCACCCCCCACACACACTCACTCACCCCCCCACACATTCACTCACCCCCCACACACACTCACTCACCCCCCCACACACACTCACCCCCCCACACACACACTCACCCCCCCACACACACTCACTCACCCCCCACACACACACACTCACACCCCCACACACACTCACTCAACCCCCCACACACACACACACTCACCCCCATACACACTCACTCCCCCACACACTCACTCACACCCACACACACACACTCACCCCCCCACACACACTCACTCACCCCCCCACACACACACACAGACACTCACCCCCCCCCACACACTCACTCACCACCCCCCACACTCACTCACCCCCCACACACTCACTCCCCTCCCACACACTCACTCAACCCCTCGCACTCACTCACCCCCCACACACTCACTCACCCCCACACACACTCACTCACCCCCCCACACACTCACTCACTCCCCCACACACCCACCCTCACACACTCACTCACCCCTCCACACACTCACTCACCTCCCCGACACACTCACTCACCCCTCCACACACTCACTCACTCCCCCACACACACTCACCCCCCACACACTCACTCACCCCCCACACGCACACTCCCCCACACACTCACTCACCCCCACACTCACTCACACCCCGCACTCACTCACACCCCGCACACACTCACTCACTCCCCCACACACCCACCCCCACACACTCACTCACCCCTCCACACACTCTCTCACCCCCCCCACACACTCACACACCCCCACACACTCACTCACCCCTCCACACACTTACTCACACCCCACACACACTCACTCACCCCCTCCACACACTCACTCACCCCCCACACACTCACTCACCCCCTCCACACACTCACTCACCCCCCACACACTCCCCCCCGACATACTCACTCCCCCCCCACACACTCACTCCCCCCTCACACTCACTCACACCCCTCACACACTCACTCACCCCCACACACCCACCCCTACATACTCACTCACACCCCCACACACTCACTCACCCTCCACACACTCACTCACCCCCCACACACACTCACACACCCCCCCACACACGCACTCACTCCCCCCCAACACACTCACCCCCCCCACACACTCATACACCCCCCTACACACTCCCTCACCCCCCAAAAAACGGCCACCCCCACGCACTCACTCACCCCCCACACACACTCACACACCCTCCCCACACTCACTCACCCCCCAACACACTCACTCACCCCCCCAAACACACTCACTCACCCCCCACACACACTCACACACCCTCCCCACACACACACTCACCACCCACACACTCACACACCCTCCCGACACACTCACTCACCCCCCCATACACTCACTCCCCCCACACACTCACAAAACCCCGCACACTCACTCACCCCCCCCACACACTCACTCACCCCCCCCACACACTCACACACCCTCCCCACACACTCACTCACACCCCCCACACACTCACTCGCCCCCCACACACTCACTCCCCCCACACACTCCCCCCCACACACTCACACCCCCACACACTCACACACCCTCCTCACACACTCACTCACACCACCCACACACTCACTCGCCCCCCACACCCTAACTCCCCCCCACACACTCACGTACCCCCCCCAAACACTCACTCACCCCCCCCACACACTCACTCCCCCCACACACTCACGCACCCCCCCACACACTCACTCACCCCCCCACACACTCACTCCCCCCACACACACCCCCCCCACACATTCACTCACACCACCCACACACTCACTCCCCCCACACACTCACGCACCCCCCACACACTCACTCACCCCCCCACACACTCACTCCCCCCACACACACCCCCCCCACACACACTCACCTCCCCCACACACTCACTCACCCCCCAACACTCACTCACTCCCCTCACACTCACTCACTCCCCCACACACTCACTCCCCACCGAACACATTCACTCACGCCACACACACTCACTCACGCCCTACTAACTCACTCATCCCCCAACACACTCACTCAACCCCCAACACACTCACTCACCCCCCAACACACTCACTCACCCCCCCAACACACTCACTCACCCCCCCACACACTCACTCACACCCCCACACTCACTCACACCCCACACACTCACTCACCCCCCATAACACTCACTACCCCCCTACACACTCACTCACCCCCCACACACTCACACACCCCCACACACACTCACCACCCCCACACACTCACTCACCCGCCCACACACTCACTCACCCCCCACACACACACTCACCCCCCACACACACTCAATCACCCCCCCACACACACTCACCCCCCACACACACTCACTCACCCCCCACACATTCACTCACCCCCCACACACACTCAATCACCCCCCCACACACACTCACCCCCCACACACACACTCACCCCCCCACACACACTCACTCACCCCCCACACACACACTCACCCCCCACACACTCACTCACCCCCCCCACACACACTCACTCACCCCCCACACACACTCACTCACCCCCCACACACACACACTCACCCCCCACACATTCACTCACCCCCCACACACACTCACTCACCCCCCCCACACACACTCACCCCCCCACACACACACTCACCCCCCCACACACACTCACTCACCCCCCACACACACACACTCACACCCCCACACACACTCACTCAACCCCCCACACACACACACACTCACCCCCCATACACACTCACCCCCCCACACACTCACTCACCCCCACACCCACACACACACACTCACCCCCCCACACACACTCACTCACCCCCCACACACACACACTCACCCCCCATACACACTCACTCCCCCACACACTCACTCACCCCCACACACACACACACACACACACACACACACACATACACCCCGCCACACACTCACTCACCCCCCCCACACTCACTCACCCCCCACACACACACTCACCTCCCACACACTCACTCAACCCCCTCGCACTCACTCACCCCCCACACACTCACTCACCTCCACACACACTCACTGACCCCCCCACACACTCACTCACTCCCCCACACACCCACCCTCACACACTCACTCACCCCTCCACACACTCACTCACCCCCCCCACACACTCACTCACCCCCCCCACACACTCACTCACCCCTCCACACACTCACTCACTCCCCCACACACACTCAACCCCCACACACTCACCCCCCCACACACACTCACTCAACCCCCACACACACACACTCACCCCCCCACACACACTCACCCCCCCACACACTCACCCCCCCACACACACTCACTCACCCCCCACACACACACACACGCACCCCCCGACACTCACTCACTCACCCCCCCACACACACTCACCCCCACACACACACACTCACCCCACCACACACACTCACTCACCCCCCACACACACACTCTCCCCCCACACACTCACTCACCCCCCCACACACTCACTCACCCCCCACACACACACTCACTCACCCCCCACACACACTCACTCACCCCCCACACACACACACTCACCCCCCACACACTCACTCACCCCCCACACACACTCACGCACCCCCCCACACACACTCACCCCCCACACACACTCACTCACCCCCCACACACACACACTCACCCCCCCACAAACACTCACTCAACCCCCCACACACACACACACTCACCCCCCATACACACTCACCCCCCCACACACTCACTCACACCCACACACACACACTCACCCTCCCACACACACTCACTCACCCCCCCACACACACACACTCACCCCCCATACACACTCTCTCCCCCACACACTCACTCACCCCCACACACACACAGACACACACACACACACACACACACACACACACACACTCACCCCCCCCACACACTCACACACACACACTCACCCCGCCACACACACACTCACCCCCCCCACAATCACTCACCCCCCACACACTCACTCACCCCCCACACACTCACTCCCCTCCCACACATTCACTCAACCCCCTCGCACTCACTCACCCCCCACACACTCACTCACCCCCACACACACTCACTCACCCCTCCACACACTCACTCACTCCCCCACACACCCACCCTCACACACTCACTCACCCCTCCACACACTCACTCACCCCCCCCACACACTCACACACCCCTCCACACACTCACTCACTCCCCCACACACACTCACCCCCCACACACTCACTCACCCCCCACACGCACACTCCCCCACACACTCACTCACCCCCACACTCACTCACACCCCGCACACACTCACTCACTCCCCACACACCCACCCCCACACACTCACTCACCCCTCCACACACTCTCTCACCCCCCCACACACTCACACACCCCCACACACTCACTCACCCCTCCACACACTTACTCACCCACCCACACACTCACTCACCCCCTCCACACACTCACTCACCCCGCACACACTCCCCCCCCGAC
>NW_026728519.1:35000-44967 GCF_030684315.1 Stegostoma tigrinum | reverse complement strand
TTTTCCCGCTTACTCCTTCCGGGCTTTTACTCATTTTCGGAGGTTCTGACGCTTTTTCGCCTTACTGCTTCGGACATTTCGGGCACTTGGCTGACTTTTCCCGCTTACTCCTTCCGGGCTTTTACTCATTTTCGGAGGTTCTGACGGCTTTTTCGCCTTACTGCTTCGGACATTTCGGGCACTTGGCTGACTTTTCCCGCTTACTCCTTCCGGGCTTTTACTCATTTTCGGAGGTTCTGACGGCTTTTTCGCCTTACTGCTTCGGACATTTCGGGCACTTGGCTGACTTTTCCCGCTTACTCCTTCCGGGCTTTTACTCATTTTCGGAGGTTCCGACGGCTTTTTCGCCTTACTGCTTCGGACATTTCGGGCACTTTGCTGACTTCTCCACCTTACTCCTTCCGGGCTTTTACTCATTTTCGGAGGTTCCGACGGCTTTTTCGCCTTACTGCTTCGGGCACTTTGCTGACCTTTTCCCGCTTACCCCTTTCAAGGTTTTGACGTCTCCGGTCGGGTCCGCGCCCCTCGCCCGGGCCGGAACGCCTCCCCGCCGGCCGAGTTCCTCGGGGTCGCCCCCTCGCCCGGGAAAAACCGCTCCCCGCCGTCCCACAGCACTCCGACTCGGCCAGGCAGCCTCACGGGCACAGCGACTCCTGCCCACCTCGGGAACCGACGCCCCGCTCGGGCTCAGGCTCCGAAAAACCACCACAGCGGGGCAGCTACCCTCAATGCAGCCGAAATTCAAACTCCTCCCCTCCGAAAGGCGCGCCTCACCCGGCCACGGCCTCGGAACTGCTCCCCTTCCTCGGGATCGGCCCCTCGCCCGGGAAAACCCGCTCCCCGCCGTCCCACAGCACTCCGACTCGGCCAGGCAGCCTCACGGGCACAGCGACTCCTGCCCACCTCGGGAACCGACGCCCCGCTCGGGCTCAGGCTCCGAAAACCCACAACAGCGGGCAGCTACCCTCAATGCAGCCGAAATTCAAATTCCTCCCCTCCGAAAGGCGCGCCTCACCCGGCCACGGCCTCCAAATCGCTCCCCTTCCTCGGGATCGCCCCCTCGCCCGGGAAAACCCGCTCCCCGCCGTCCCACAGCACTCCGACTCGGCCAGGCAGCCTCACGGGCACAGCGACTCCTGCCCACCTCGGGAACCGACGCCCCGCTCGGGCTCAGGCTCCGAAAAACCACCACAGCGGGGCAGCTACCCTCAATGCAGCCGAAATTCAAATTCCTCCCTTCGAGAGGCGCGCCTCACCCGGCCACGGCCTCGGAACTGCTCCCCTTCCTCGGGATCGGCCCCTCGCCGGGAAAACCCGCTCCCCGCCGTCCCACAGCACTCCGACTCGGCCAGGCAGCCTCACGGGCACAGCGACTCCTGCCCACCTCGGGAACCGACGCCCCGCTCGGGCTCAGGCTCCAAAAACCCACAACAGCGGGCAGCTACCCTCAATGCAGCCGAAATTCAAATCCCTCCCTTCGAAAGGCGCGCCTCACCCGGCCACGGCCTCCAAATCGCTCCCCTTAGGCGAAAATTAAGCCCCCGTGGCCGATAATACCCCTCCTTGATCGTGCACAAGGGCAGCTCCAAGTTGAACGGGCTCAGGCTCCAAAAACCCACAACAGCGGGCAGCTACCCTCAATGCAGCCGAAATTCAAATCCCTCCCCTTCGAAAGGCGCGCCTCACCCGCCACGGCCTCCAAATCGCTCCCCTTAGGCGAAAATTAAGCCCCCGTGGCGGATAATACCCCTCCTTGATCGTGCACAAGGGCAGCTCCAAGTTGAACGGAGAAGTCAGTAACCAACCAAAAATAAGCTTGGTTACTGATTTCTCCCGTTGGTTACTGACTTCTCCCTTTGGTTACTGATTTCTCCCGTTGGTTACTCATTTCTCTTGTTGGTTACTGATTTCTCCCGTTGGTTACTGACTTCTCCCTTTGGTTACTGATTTCTCCCGTTGGTTACTGACTTCTCCCGTTGGTTACTCATTTCTCCCGTTGGTTACTCATTTCTCCCGTTGGTTACTCATTTCTCCTGTTGGTTACTGATTTCTTGGTTACTCATTTCTCTCTTGGTTACTCATTTCTCCTGTTGGTTACTGATTTCTTGGTTACTCATTTCTCTTCTTGGTTACTCATTTCCCTTTCTGACACTTAGAATTTTTTTTGACACTTAGAATTCTTTTTGACACTTAGAATTTTTTTTGACACTTAGAATTTTTTTGACACTTAGAATTTTTTTGACACTTAGAATTTTTTGACACTTAGAATTTTTTTTGACACTTAGAATTTTTTTTGACACTTAGAATTTTTTTTGACACTTAGAATTTTTTTGACACTTAGAATTTTTTTGACACTTAGAATTTTTTTTGACACTTAGAATTTTTTTTGACACTTAGAATTTTTTTTGACACTTAGAATTTTTTTTGACACTTAGAATTTTTTTGACACTTAGAATTTTTTTTGACACTTAGAATTCTTTTTGACACTTAGAATTTTTTTTGACACTTAGAATTTTTTGACACTTAGAATTTTTTTGACACTTAGAATTCTTTTTGACACTTAGAATTTTTTTTGACACTTAGAATTTTTTTTGACACTTAGAATTTTTTTGACACTTAGAATTTTTTTCTAAGTTTTTCCTTCTGGTTACTGACTTCCTCGTCGGGCACGGGGATTTTCGACTTCCTCCTCCCGACCGAGGGGCCTCATTTTCGGGCATTTTCCTCAGATTTCCAAGCATTTTTAGACACTTTTCCCGACTTTTCCTGCTTACTGATTTCACACTTTTGGCCATTTTTATGCATTTTCCTGGTTACTGATTTCACGCTTTTGGACATTTTCGGAGGTTCCGACGGCTTTTTCGCCTTACTGCTTCGGGCACTTTGCTGACCTTTTCCCGCTTACCCCTTTCAAGGTTTTGGACGTCTCCGGTCGGGTCCGCGCCCCTCGCCCGGGCCGGAACGCCTCCCCGCCGGCCGAGTTCCTCGGGGTCGCCCCCTCGCCCGGGAAAAACCGCTCCCCGCCGTCCCACAGCACTCCGACTCGGCCAGGCAGCCTCACGGGCACAGCGACTCCTGCCCACCTCGGGAACCGACGCCCCGCTCGGGCTCAGGCTCCGAAAAACCACCACAGCGGGGCAGCTACCCTCAATGCAGCCGAAATTCAACTCCTCCCCTCCGAAAGGCGCGCCTCACCCGGCCACGGCCTCGGAACTGCTCCCCTTCCTCGGGATCGGCCCCTCGCCCGGGAAAACCCGCTCCCCGCCGTCCCACAGCACTCCGACTCGGCCAGGCAGCCTCACGGGCACAGCGACTCCTGCCCACCTCGGGAACCGACGCCCCGCTCGGGCTCAGGCTCCGAAAACCCACAACAGCGGGCAGCTACCCTCAATGCAGCCGAAATTCAAATTCCTCCCCTCCGAAAGGCGCGCCTCACCCGGCCACGGCCTCCAAATCGCTCCCCTTCCTCGGGATCGCCCCCTCGCCCGGGAAAACCCGCTCCCCGCCGTCCCACAGCACTCCGACTCGGCCAGGCAGCCTCACGGGCACAGCGACTCCTGCCCACCTCGGGAACCGACGCCCCGCTCGGGCTCAGGCTCCGAAAAACCACCACAGCGGGGCAGCTACCCTCAATGCAGCCGAAATTCAAATCCCTCCCCTTCGAGAGGCGCGCCTCACCCGGCCACGGCCTCCAAATCGCTCCCCTTAGGCGAAAATTAAGCCCCCGTGGCCGATAATACCCCTCCTTGATCGTGCACAAGGGCAGCTCCAAGTTGAACGGGCTCAGGCTCCAAAAACCCACAACAGCGGGCAGCTACCCTCAATGCAGCCGAAATTCAAATCCCTCCCCTTCGAGAGGCGCGCCTCACCCGGCCACGGCCTCCAAATCGCTCCCCTTAGGCGAAAATTAAGCCCCCGTGGCCGATAATACCCCTCCTTGATCGTGCACAAGGGCAGCTCCAAGTTGAACGGGCTCAGGCTCCAAAAACCCACAACAGCGGGCAGCTACCCTCAATGCAGCCGAAATTCAAATCCCTCCCCTTCGAAAGGCGCGCCTCACCCGGCCACGGCCTCCAAATCGCTCCCCTTAGGCGAAAATTAAGCCCCCGTGGCCGATAATACCCCTCCTTGATCGTGCACAAGGGCAGCTCCAAGTTGAACGGGCTCAGGCTCCAAAAACCACAACAGCGGGCAGCTACCCTCAATGCAGCCGAAATTCAAATCCCTCCCTTCGAAAGGCGCGCCTCACCCGGCCACGGCCTCCAAATCGCTCCCCTTAGGCGAAAATTAAGCCCCCGTGGCGGATAATACCCCTCCTTGATCGTGCACAAGGGCAGCTCCAAGTTGAACGGAGAAGTCAGTAACCAACCAAAAATAAGCTTGGTTACTGATTTCTCCCGTTGGTTACTGACTTCTCCCTTTGGTTACTGATTTCTCCGTTGGTTACTCATTTCTCTTGTTGGTTACTGATTTCTCCCGTTGGTTACTGACTTCTCCCTTTGGTTACTGATTTCTCCGTTGGTTACTGACTTCTCCCGTTGGTTACTCATTTCTCCCGTTGGTTACTCATTTCTCCCGTTGGTTACTCATTTCTCCTGTTGGTTACTGATTTCTTGGTTACTCATTTCTCTTCTTGGTTACTCATTTCTCCTGTTGGTTACTGATTTCTTGGTTACTCATTTCTCTTCTTGGTTACTCATTTCCCTTTCTGACACTTAGAATTTTTTTTGACACTTAGAATTCTTTTTGACACTTAGAATTTTTTTTGACACTTAGAATTTTTTTTGACACTTAGAATTTTTTTTGACACTTAGAATTTTTTTGACACTTAGAATTTTTTTGACACTTAGAATTTTTTTGACACTTAGAATTTTTTTTGACACTTAGAATTTTTTTTGACACTTAGAATTTTTTTGACACTTAGAATTTTTTTTGACACTTAGAATTTTTTTTGACACTTAGAATTTTTTTTGACACTTAGAATTTTTTTTGACACTTAGAATTTTTTTTGACACTTAGAATTTTTTTTGACACTTAGAATTCTTTTTGACACTTAGAATTTTTTTTGACACTTAGAATTTTTTTGACACTTAGAATTTTTTTGACACTTAGAATTCTTTTTGACACTTAGAATTTTTTTTGACACTTAGAATTTTTTTTGACACTTAGAATTTTTTTTGACACTTAGAATTTTTTTCTAAGTTTTTCCTTCTGGTTACTGACTTCCCTCGTCGGGCACGGGGATTTTCGACTTCCTCCTCCCGACCGAGGGGCCTCATTTTCGGGCATTTTCCTCAGATTTCCAAGCATTTTTAGACACTTTTCCCGACTTTTCCTGCTTACTGATTTCACACTTTTGGCCATTTTTATGCATTTTCCTGGTTACTGATTTCACGGAGGTTCCGACGGCTTTTTCGCCTTACTGCTTCGGGCACTTTGCTGACCTTTTCCCGCTTACCCCTTTCAAGGTTTTGGACGTCTCCGGTCGGGTCCGCGCCCCTCGCCCGGGCCGGAACGCCTCCCCGCCGGCCGAGTTCCTCGGGGTCGCCCCCTCGCCCGGGAAAAACCGCTCCCCGCCGTCCCACAGCACTCCGACTCGGCCAGGCAGCCTCACGGGCACAGCGACTCCTGCCCACCTCGGGAACCGACGCCCCGCTCGGGCTCAGGCTCCGAAAAACCACCACAGCGGGGCAGCTACCCTCAATGCAGCCGAAATTCAAATTCCTCCCTTCGAGAGGCGCGCCTCACCCGCCACGGCCTCGGAACTGCTCCCCTTCCTCGGGATCGGCCCCTCGCCCGGGAAAACCCGCTCCCCGCCGTCCACAGCACTCCGACTCGGCCAGGCAGCCTCACGGGCACAGCGACTCCTGCCCACCTCGGGAACCGACGCCCCGCTCGGGCTCAGGCTCCAAAAACCCACAACAGCGGGCAGCTACCCTCAATGCAGCCGAAAATTCAAATCCCTCCCTTCGAGAGGCGCGCCTCACCCGGCCACGGCCTCCAAATCGCTCCCCTTAGGCGAAAATTAAGCCCCCGTGGCCGATAATACCCCTCCTTGATCGTGCACAAGGGCAGCTCCAAGTTGAACGGGCTCAGGCTCCAAAACCCACAACAGCGGGCAGCTACCCTCAATGCAGCCGAAATTCAAATCCCTCCCCTTCGAGAGGCGCGCCTCACCCGGCCACGGCCTCCAAATCGCTCCCCTTAGGCGAAAATTAAGCCCCCGTGGCCGATAATACCCCTCCTTGATCGTGCACAAGGGCAGCTCCAAGTTGAACGGGCTCAGGCTCCAAAAACCCACAACAGCGGGCAGCTACCCTCAATGCAGCCGAAATTCAAATCCCTCCCCTTCGAAAGGCGCGCCTCACCCGGCCACGGCCTCCAAATCGCTCCCCTTAGGCGAAAATTAAGCCCCCGTGGCCGATAATACCCCTCCTTGATCGTGCACAAGGGCAGCTCCAAGTTGAACGGGCTCAGGCTCCAAAAACCCACAACAGCGGGCAGCTACCCTCAATGCAGCCGAAATTCAAATCCCTCCCCTTCGAAAGGCGCGCCTCACCCGGCCACGGCCTCCAAATCGCTCCCCTTAGGCGAAAATTAAGCCCCCGTGGCGGATAATACCCCTCCTTGATCGTGCACAAGGGCAGCTCCAAGTTGAACGGAGAAGTCAGTAACCAACCAAAAATAAGCTTGGTTACTGATTTCTCCCGTTGGTTACTGACTTCTCCCTTTGGTTACTGATTTCTCCCGTTGGTTACTCATTTCTCTTGTTGGTTACTGATTTCTCCCGTTGGTTACTGACTTCTCCCTTTGGTTACTGATTTCTCCCGTTGGTTACTGACTTCTCCCGTTGGTTACTCATTTCTCCCGTTGGTTACTCATTTCTCCCGTTGGTTACTCATTTCTCCTGTTGGTTCTGATTTCTTGGTTACTCATTTCTCTTCTTGGTTACTCATTTCTCCTGTTGGTTACTGATTTCTTGGTTACTCATTTCTCTTCTTGGTTACTCATTTCCCTTTCTGACACTTAGAATTTTTTTTGACACTTAGAATTCTTTTTGACACTTAGAATTTTTTTTGACACTTAGAATTTTTTTTGACACTTAGAATTTTTTTTGACACTTAGAATTTTTTTGACACTTAGAATTTTTTTTGACACTTAGAATTTTTTTTGACACTTAGAATTTTTTTTGACACTTAGAATTTTTTTTGACACTTAGAATTTTTTTGACACTTAGAATTTTTTTTGACACTTAGAATTTTTTTTGACACTTAGAATTTTTTTTGACACTTAGAATTTTTTTTGACACTTAGAATTTTTTTTGACACTTAGAATTTTTTTTGACACTTAGAATTCTTTTTGACACTTAGAATTTTTTTTGACACTTAGAATTTTTTTGACACTTAGAATTTTTTTGACACTTAGAATTCTTTTTGACACTTAGAATTTTTTTTGACACTTAGAATTTTTTTTGACACTTAGAATTTTTTTTGACACTTAGAATTTTTTTCTAAGTTTTTCCTTCTGGTTACTGACTTCCCTCGTCGGGCACGGGGATTTTCGACTTCCTCCTCCCGACCGAGGGGCCTCATTTTCGGGCATTTTCCTCAGATTTCCAAGCATTTTTAGACACTTTTCCCGACTTTTCCTGCTTACTGATTTCACACTTTTGGCCATTTTTATGCATTTTCCTGGTTACTGATTTCACGCTTTTGGACATTTTCGGAGGTTCCGACGGCTTTTTCGCCTTACTGCTTCGGGCACTTTGCTGACCTTTTCCCGCTTACCCCTTTCAAGGTTTTGGACGTCTCCGGTCGGGTCCGCGCCCCTCGCCCGGGCCGGAACGCCTCCCCGCCGGCCGAGTTCCTCGGGGTCGCCCCCTCGCCCGGGAAAAACCGCTCCCCGCCGTCCCACAGCACTCCGACTCGGCCAGGCAGCCTCACGGGCACAGCGACTCCTGCCCACCTCGGGAACCGACGCCCCGCTCGGGCTCAGGCTCCGAAAAACCACCACAGCGGGGCAGCTACCCTCAATGCAGCCGAAATTCAAACTCCTCCCCTCCGAAAGGCGCGCCTCACCCGGCCACGGCCTCGGAACTGCTCCCCTTCCTCGGGATCGGCCCCTCGCCCGGGAAAACCCGCTCCCCGCCGTCCCACAGCACTCCGACTCGGCCAGGCAGCCTCACGGGCACAGCGACTCCTGCCCACCTCGGGAACCGACGCCCCGCTCGGGCTCAGGCTCCGAAAACCCACAACAGCGGGCAGCTACCCTCAATGCAGCCGAAATTCAAATTCCTCCCCTCCGAAAGGCGCGCCTCACCCGGCCACGGCCTCCAAATCGCTCCCCTTCCTCGGGATCGCCCCCTCGCCCGGGAAAACCCGCTCCCCGCCGTCCCACAGCACTCCGACTCGGCCAGGCAGCCTCACGGGCACAGCGACTCCTGCCCACCTCGGGAACCGACGCCCCGCTCGGGCTCAGGCTCCGAAAAACCACCACAGCGGGGCAGCTACCCTCAATGCAGCCGAAATTCAAATCCCTCCCCTTCGAGAGGCGCGCCTCACCCGGCCACGGCCTCCAAATCGCTCCCCTTAGGCGAAAATTAAGCCCCCGTGGCCGATAATACCCCTCCTTGATCGTGCACAAGGGCAGCTCCAAGTTGAACGGGCTCAGGCTCCAAAAACCCACAACAGCGGGCAGCTACCCTCAATGCAGCCGAAATTCAAATCCCTCCCCTTCGAGAGGCGCGCCTCACCCGGCCACGGCCTCCAAATCGCTCCCCTTAGGCGAAAATTAAGCCCCCGTGGCCGATAATACCCCTCCTTGATCGTGCACAAGGGCAGCTCCAAGTTGAACGGGCTCAGGCTCCAAAAACCCACAACAGCGGGCAGCTACCCTCAATGCAGCCGAAATTCAAATCCCTCCCCTTCGAAAGGCGCGCCTCACCCGGCCACGGCCTCCAAATCGCTCCCCTTAGGCGAAAATTAAGCCCCCGTGGCCGATAATACCCCTCCTTGATCGTGCACAAGGGCAGCTCCAAGTTGAACGGGCTCAGGCTCCAAAAACCCACAACAGCGGGCAGCTACCCTCAATGCAGCCGAAATTCAAATCCCTCCCCTTCGAAAGGCGCGCCTCACCCGGCCACGGCCTCCAAATCGCTCCCCTTAGGCGAAAATTAAGCCCCCGTGGCGGATAATACCCCTCCTTGATCGTGCACAAGGGCAGCTCCAAGTTGAACGGAGAAGTCAGTAACCAACCAAAAATAAGCTTGGTTACTGATTTCTCCCGTTGGTTACTGACTTCTCCCTTTGGTTACTGATTTCTCCCGTTGGTTACTCATTTCTCTTGTTGGTTACTGATTTCTCCCGTTGGTTACTGACTTCTCCCTTTGGTTACTGATTTCTCCCGTTGGTTACTGACTTCTCCCGTTGGTTACTCATTTCTCCCGTTGGTTACTCATTTCTCCCGTTGGTTACTCATTTCTCCTGTTGGTTACTGATTTCTTGGTTACTCATTTCTCTTCTTGGTTACTCATTTCTCCTGTTGGTTACTGATTTCTTGGTTACTCATTTCTCTTCTTGGTTACTCATTTCCCTTTCTGACACTTAGAATTTTTTTTGACACTTAGAATTCTTTTTGACACTTAGAATTTTTTTTGACACTTAGAATTTTTTTTGACACTTAGAATTTTTTTTGACACTTAGAATTTTTTTGACACTTAGAATTTTTTTTGACACTTAGAATTTTTTTTGACACTTAGAATTTTTTTTGACACTTAGAATTTTTTTTGACACTTAGAATTTTTTTGACACTTAGAATTTTTTTTGACACTTAGAATTTTTTTTGACACTTAGAATTTTTTTTGACACTTAGAATTTTTTTTGACACTTAGAATTTTTTTTGACACTTAGAATTTTTTTTGACACTTAGAATTCTTTTTGACACTTAGAATTTTTTTTGACACTTAGAA
>NW_026728519.1:12500-22500 GCF_030684315.1 Stegostoma tigrinum | reverse complement strand
ACCATGGGCTCAGAGTATCGAGTGTTAATCGCCCAGGTGTGTCGAACTTAAAATGGGCGGATTATCGAGTGTTTAATCGCCCGAGTGTCGAACTTAAAATGGGCGGATTATCGAGTGTTTAATCGCCCGAGTGTCGAACTTAAAATGGGCGGATTATCGAGTGTTTAATCGCCCGAGTGTCGAATGTCACGGCCAACATGTTCACAATTCGACAAAGCGTTCGAAAGTTCGACTATTAGCGTTCAAAAGTTCGACTGTTAGCGTTCAAAAGTTCGACAAAGTGTTCGCATGTTCGACAAAGTGTTCAAAATTCGACAAAGTGTTCGAAATTCGACAAAGTGTTCAAAATTCGACAAAGTGTTCAAAATTCGACAAAGTGTTCAAAATTCGACAAAGTGTTCAAAATCCGACCTCCGAGAGCTCTTTGGCATGCACACGAGTTCCAAATTGCCGCCCACCGTCTTTGGAACCGTTCCTCGGGCCTGTCTCAAAGTGGTCCCGAGCCGCCATTTTGTTCTAAAAAACGTGTTCCCGAAAATCTCCGGGTACCCCGCCAACCCCCCCGGCCGAAAATGACGAGTTGCACTTTGGGGGCGAATTTGAAATTTCAGTCCGACGATGAGGCACCGAAAGCCCGCAAACGGTACTCGGATCGTCCCCCTTGCCGACTTCCGTGATTTTTCAAAGTTAAAGTTTTCGGGCTGCGGACACTTTATTGCAACGGGGCAAGGCGCCGGGGCGAATTCCCACCCCTCCAGCGGGGCCCTGGAACTCCAACCCGGCGTGGATTTTCGGATTTTTCCCCTTCCCCACCGACTTTCCTCCGCTGACACTTAGAATTTTTTTTGACACTTAGAATTTTTTTTGACACTTAGAATTTTTTTGACACTTAGAATTTTTTTTGACACTTAGAATTTTTTTTGACACTTAGAATTTTTTTTGACACTTAGAATTTTTTTGACACTTAGAATTTTTTTGACACTTAGAATTTTTTTGACACTTAGAATTTTTTTTGACACTTAGAATTTTTTTGACACTTAGAATTTTTTTTGACACTTAGAATTTTTTTGACACTTAGAATTTTTTTTGACACTTAGAATTTTTTTTGACACTTAGAATTTTTTTTGACACTTAGAATTTTTTTGACACTTAGAATTTTTTTTGACACTTAGAATTTTTTTCTAAGTTTTTCCTTCTGGTTACTGACTTCCCTCGTCGGGCACGGGGATTTTCGACTTCCTCCTCCCGACCGAGGGGCCTCATTTTCGGGCATTTTCCTCAGATTTCCAAGCATTTTTAGACACTTTTCCCGACTTTTCCTGCTTACTGATTTCACACTTTTGGCCATTTTTATGCATTTTCCCGACTTTTCCTGCTTACTGATTTCACACTTTTGGCCATTTTTATGCATTTTCCCGACTTTTCCTGCTTACTGATTTCACACTTTTGGCCATTTTTAAGCATTTTCCTGGTTACTGATTTCACGCTTTTGGACATTTTCGGAGGTTCTGACGGCTTTTTCGCCTTACTGCTTCGGACATTTCGGGCACTTGGCTGACTTTTCCCGCTTACTCCTTCCGGGCTTTTACTCATTTTCGGAGGTTCTGACGGCTTTTTCGCCTTACTGCTTCGGACATTTCGGGCACTTGGCTGACTTTTCCCGCTTACTCCTTCCGGGCTTTTACTCATTTTCGGAGGTTCTGACGGCTTTTTCGCCTTACTGCTTCGGACATTTCGGGCACTTGGCTGACTTTTCCCGCTTACTCCTTCCGGGCTTTTACTCATTTTCGGAGGTTCTGACGGCTTTTTCGCCTTACTGCTTCGGACATTTCGGGCACTTGGCTGACTTTTCCCGCTTACTCCTTCCGGGCTTTTACTCATTTTCGGAGGTTCTGACGGCTTTTTCGCCTTACTGCTTCGGACATTTCGGGCACTTGGCTGACTTTTCCCGCTTACTCCTTCCGGGCTTTTACTCATTTTCGGAGGTTCCGACGGCTTTTTCGCCTTACTGCTTCGGACATTTCGGGCACTTTGCTGACTTCTCCACCTTACTCCTTCCGGGCTTTTACTCATTTTCGGAGGTTCCGACGGCTTTTTCGCCTTACTGCTTCGGGCACTTTGCTGACCTTTTCCCGCTTACCCCTTTCAAGGTTTTGGACGTCTCCGGTCGGGTCCGCGCCCCTCGCCCGGGCCGGAACGCCTCCCCGCCGGCCGAGTTCCTCGGGGTCGCCCCCTCGCCCGGGAAAAACCGCTCCCCGCCGTCCCACAGCACTCCGACTCGGCCAGGCAGCCTCACGGGCACAGCGACTCCTGCCCACCTCGGGAACCGACGCCCCGCTCGGGCTCAGGCTCCGAAAAACCACCACAGCGGGGCAGCTACCCTCAATGCAGCCGAAATTCAAACTCCTCCCCTCCGAAAGGCGCGCCTCACCCGGCCACGGCCTCGGAACTGCTCCCCTTCCTCGGGATCGGCCCCTCGCCCGGGAAAACCCGCTCCCCGCCGTCCCACAGCACTCCGACTCGGCCAGGCAGCCTCACGGGCACAGCGACTCCTGCCCACCTCGGGAACCGACGCCCCGCTCGGGCTCAGGCTCCGAAAACCCACAACAGCGGGCAGCTACCCTCAATGCAGCCGAAATTCAAATTCCTCCCCTCCGAAAGGCGCGCCTCACCCGGCCACGGCCTCCAAATCGCTCCCCTTCCTCGGGATCGCCCCCTCGCCCGGGAAAACCCGCTCCCCGCCGTCCCACAGCACTCCGACTCGGCCAGGCAGCCTCACGGGCACAGCGACTCCTGCCCACCTCGGGAACCGACGCCCCGCTCGGGCTCAGGCTCCGAAAAACCACCACAGCGGGGCAGCTACCCTCAATGCAGCCGAAATTCAAATTCCTCCCCTTCGAGAGGCGCGCCTCACCCGGCCACGGCCTCGGAACTGCTCCCCTTCCTCGGGATCGGCCCCTCGCCCGGGAAAACCCGCTCCCCGCCGTCCCACAGCACTCCGACTCGGCCAGGCAGCCTCACGGGCACAGCGACTCCTGCCCACCTCGGGAACCGACGCCCCGCTCGGGCTCAGGCTCCAAAAACCCACAACAGCGGGCAGCTACCCTCAATGCAGCCGAAATTCAAATCCCTCCCCTTCGAAAGGCGCGCCTCACCCGGCCACGGCCTCCAAATCGCTCCCCTTAGGCGAAAATTAAGCCCCCGTGGCCGATAATACCCCTCCTTGATCGTGCACAAGGGCAGCTCCAAGTTGAACGGGCTCAGGCTCCAAAAACCCACAACAGCGGGCAGCTACCCTCAATGCAGCCGAAATTCAAATCCCTCCCCTTCGAAAGGCGCGCCTCACCCGGCCACGGCCTCCAAATCGCTCCCCTTAGGCGAAAATTAAGCCCCCGTGGCGGATAATACCCCTCCTTGATCGTGCACAAGGGCAGCTCCAAGTTGAACGGAGAAGTCAGTAACCAACCAAAAATAAGCTTGGTTACTGATTTCTCCCGTTGGTTACTGACTTCTCCCTTTGGTTACTGATTTCTCCCGTTGGTTACTCATTTCTCTTGTTGGTTACTGATTTCTCCCGTTGGTTACTGACTTCTCCCTTTGGTTACTGATTTCTCCCGTTGGTTACTGACTTCTCCCGTTGGTTACTCATTTCTCCCGTTGGTTACTCATTTCTCCCGTTGGTTACTCATTTCTCCTGTTGGTTACTGATTTCTTGGTTACTCATTTCTCTTCTTGGTTACTCATTTCTCCTGTTGGTTACTGATTTCTTGGTTACTCATTTCTCTTCTTGGTTACTCATTTCCCTTTCTGACACTTAGAATTTTTTTTGACACTTAGAATTCTTTTTGACACTTAGAATTTTTTTTGACACTTAGAATTTTTTTTGACACTTAGAATTTTTTTTGACACTTAGAATTTTTTTGACACTTAGAATTTTTTTTGACACTTAGAATTTTTTTTGACACTTAGAATTTTTTTTGACACTTAGAATTTTTTTTGACACTTAGAATTTTTTTGACACTTAGAATTTTTTTTGACACAGAATTTTTTTTGACACTTAGAATTTTTTTTGACACTTAGAATTTTTTTTGACACTTAGAATTTTTTTTGACACTTAGAATTTTTTTTGACACTTAGAATTCTTTTTGACACTTAGAATTTTTTTTGACACTTAGAATTTTTTTGACACTTAGAATTTTTTTGACACTTAGAATTCTTTTTGACACTTAGAATTTTTTTTGACACTTAGAATTTTTTTTGACACTTAGAATTTTTTTTGACACTTAGAATTTTTTTCTAAGTTTTTCCTTCTGGTTACTGACTTCCCTCGTCGGGCACGGGGATTTTCGACTTCCTCCTCCCGACCGAGGGGCCTCATTTTCGGGCATTTTCCTCAGATTTCCAAGCATTTTTAGACACTTTTCCCGACTTTTCCTGCTTACTGATTTCACACTTTTGGCCATTTTTATGCATTTTCCTGGTTACTGATTTCACGCTTTTGGACATTTTCGGAGGTTCCGACGGCTTTTTCGCCTTACTGCTTCGGGCACTTTGCTGACCTTTTCCCGCTTACCCCTTTCAAGGTTTTGGACGTCTCCGGTCGGGTCCGCGCCCCTCGCCCGGGCCGGAACGCCTCCCCGCCGGCCGAGTTCCTCGGGGTCGCCCCCTCGCCCGGGAAAAACCGCTCCCCGCCGTCCCACAGCACTCCGACTCGGCCAGGCAGCCTCACGGGCACAGCGACTCCTGCCCACCTCGGGAACCGACGCCCCGCTCGGGCTCAGGCTCCGAAAAACCACCACAGCGGGGCAGCTACCCTCAATGCAGCCGAAATTCAAACTCCTCCCCTCCGAAAGGCGCGCCTCACCCGGCCACGGCCTCGGAACTGCTCCCCTTCCTCGGGATCGGCCCCTCGCCCGGGAAAACCCGCTCCCCGCCGTCCCACAGCACTCCGACTCGGCCAGGCAGCCTCACGGGCACAGCGACTCCTGCCCACCTCGGGAACCGACGCCCCGCTCGGGCTCAGGCTCCGAAAACCCACAACAGCGGGCAGCTACCCTCAATGCAGCCGAAATTCAAATTCCTCCCCTCCGAAAGGCGCGCCTCACCCGGCCACGGCCTCCAAATCGCTCCCCTTCCTCGGGATCGCCCCCTCGCCCGGGAAAACCCGCTCCCCGCCGTCCCACAGCACTCCGACTCGGCCAGGCAGCCTCACGGGCACAGCGACTCCTGCCCACCTCGGGAACCGACGCCCCGCTCGGGCTCAGGCTCCGAAAAACCACCACAGCGGGGCAGCTACCCTCAATGCAGCCGAAATTCAAATCCCTCCCCTTCGAGAGGCGCGCCTCACCCGGCCACGGCCTCCAAATCGCTCCCCTTAGGCGAAAATTAAGCCCCCGTGGCCGATAATACCCCTCCTTGATCGTGCACAAGGGCAGCTCCAAGTTGAACGGGCTCAGGCTCCAAAAACCCACAACAGCGGGCAGCTACCCTCAATGCAGCCGAAATTCAAATCCCTCCCCTTCGAGAGGCGCGCCTCACCCGGCCACGGCCTCCAAATCGCTCCCCTTAGGCGAAAATTAAGCCCCCGTGGCCGATAATACCCCTCCTTGATCGTGCACAAGGGCAGCTCCAAGTTGAACGGGCTCAGGCTCCAAAAACCCACAACAGCGGGCAGCTACCCTCAATGCAGCCGAAATTCAAATCCCTCCCCTTCGAAAGGCGCGCCTCACCCGGCCACGGCCTCCAAATCGCTCCCCTTAGGCGAAAATTAAGCCCCCGTGGCCGATAATACCCCTCCTTGATCGTGCACAAGGGCAGCTCCAAGTTGAACGGGCTCAGGCTCCAAAAACCCACAACAGCGGGCAGCTACCCTCAATGCAGCCGAAATTCAAATCCCTCCCCTTCGAAAGGCGCGCCTCACCCGGCCACGGCCTCCAAATCGCTCCCCTTAGGCGAAAATTAAGCCCCCGTGGCGGATAATACCCCTCCTTGATCGTGCACAAGGGCAGCTCCAAGTTGAACGGAGAAGTCAGTAACCAACCAAAAATAAGCTTGGTTACTGATTTCTCCCGTTGGTTACTGACTTCTCCCTTTGGTTACTGATTTCTCCCGTTGGTTACTCATTTCTCTTGTTGGTTACTGATTTCTCCCGTTGGTTACTGACTTCTCCCTTTGGTTACTGATTTCTCCCGTTGGTTACTGACTTCTCCCGTTGGTTACTCATTTCTCCCGTTGGTTACTCATTTCTCCCGTTGGTTACTCATTTCTCCTGTTGGTTACTGATTTCTTGGTTACTCATTTCTCTTCTTGGTTACTCATTTCTCCTGTTGGTTACTGATTTCTTGGTTACTCATTTCTCTTCTTGGTTACTCATTTCCCTTTCTGACACTTAGAATTTTTTTTGACACTTAGAATTCTTTTTGACACTTAGAATTTTTTTTGACACTTAGAATTTTTTTTGACACTTAGAATTTTTTTTGACACTTAGAATTTTTTTGACACTTAGAATTTTTTTTGACACTTAGAATTTTTTTTGACACTTAGAATTTTTTTTGACACTTAGAATTTTTTTTGACACTTAGAATTTTTTTGACACTTAGAATTTTTTTTGACACTTAGAATTTTTTTTGACACTTAGAATTTTTTTTGACACTTAGAATTTTTTTTGACACTTAGAATTTTTTTTGACACTTAGAATTTTTTTTGACACTTAGAATTCTTTTTGACACTTAGAATTTTTTTTGACACTTAGAATTTTTTTGACACTTAGAATTTTTTTGACACTTAGAATTCTTTTTGACACTTAGAATTTTTTTTGACACTTAGAATTTTTTTTGACACTTAGAATTTTTTTTGACACTTAGAATTTTTTTCTAAGTTTTTCCTTCTGGTTACTGACTTCCCTCGTCGGGCACGGGGATTTTCGACTTCCTCCTCCCGACCGAGGGGCCTCATTTTCGGGCATTTTCCTCAGATTTCCAAGCATTTTTAGACACTTTTCCCGACTTTTCCTGCTTACTGATTTCACACTTTTGGCCATTTTTATGCATTTTCCTGGTTACTGATTTCACGCTTTTGGACATTTTCGGAGGTTCCGACGGCTTTTTCGCCTTACTGCTTCGGGCACTTTGCTGACCTTTTCCCGCTTACCCCTTTCAAGGTTTTGGACGTCTCCGGTCGGGTCCGCGCCCCTCGCCCGGGCCGGAACGCCTCCCCGCCGGCCGAGTTCCTCGGGGTCGCCCCCTCGCCCGGGAAAAACCGCTCCCCGCCGTCCCACAGCACTCCGACTCGGCCAGGCAGCCTCACGGGCACAGCGACTCCTGCCCACCTCGGGAACCGACGCCCCGCTCGGGCTCAGGCTCCGAAAAACCACCACAGCGGGGCAGCTACCCTCAATGCAGCCGAAATTCAAATTCCTCCCCTTCGAGAGGCGCGCCTCACCCGGCCACGGCCTCGGAACTGCTCCCCTTCCTCGGGATCGGCCCCTCGCCCGGGAAAACCCGCTCCCCGCCGTCCCACAGCACTCCGACTCGGCCAGGCAGCCTCACGGGCACAGCGACTCCTGCCCACCTCGGGAACCGACGCCCCGCTCGGGCTCAGGCTCCAAAAACCCACAACAGCGGGCAGCTACCCTCAATGCAGCCGAAATTCAAATCCCTCCCCTTCGAGAGGCGCGCCTCACCCGGCCACGGCCTCCAAATCGCTCCCCTTAGGCGAAAATTAAGCCCCCGTGGCCGATAATACCCCTCCTTGATCGTGCACAAGGGCAGCTCCAAGTTGAACGGGCTCAGGCTCCAAAAACCCACAACAGCGGGCAGCTACCCTCAATGCAGCCGAAATTCAAATCCCTCCCCTTCGAGAGGCGCGCCTCACCCGGCCACGGCCTCCAAATCGCTCCCCTTAGGCGAAAATTAAGCCCCCGTGGCCGATAATACCCCTCCTTGATCGTGCACAAGGGCAGCTCCAAGTTGAACGGGCTCAGGCTCCAAAAACCCACAACAGCGGGCAGCTACCCTCAATGCAGCCGAAATTCAAATCCCTCCCCTTCGAAAGGCGCGCCTCACCCGGCCACGGCCTCCAAATCGCTCCCCTTAGGCGAAAATTAAGCCCCCGTGGCCGATAATACCCCTCCTTGATCGTGCACAAGGGCAGCTCCAAGTTGAACGGGCTCAGGCTCCAAAAACCCACAACAGCGGGCAGCTACCCTCAATGCAGCCGAAATTCAAATCCCTCCCCTTCGAAAGGCGCGCCTCACCCGGCCACGGCCTCCAAATCGCTCCCCTTAGGCGAAAATTAAGCCCCCGTGGCGGATAATACCCCTCCTTGATCGTGCACAAGGGCAGCTCCAAGTTGAACGGAGAAGTCAGTAACCAACCAAAAATAAGCTTGGTTACTGATTTCTCCCGTTGGTTACTGACTTCTCCCTTTGGTTACTGATTTCTCCCGTTGGTTACTCATTTCTCTTGTTGGTTACTGATTTCTCCCGTTGGTTACTGACTTCTCCCTTTGGTTACTGATTTCTCCCGTTGGTTACTGACTTCTCCCGTTGGTTACTCATTTCTCCCGTTGGTTACTCATTTCTCCCGTTGGTTACTCATTTCTCCTGTTGGTTACTGATTTCTTGGTTACTCATTTCTCTTCTTGGTTACTCATTTCTCCTGTTGGTTACTGATTTCTTGGTTACTCATTTCTCTTCTTGGTTACTCATTTCCCTTTCTGACACTTAGAATTTTTTTTGACACTTAGAATTCTTTTTGACACTTAGAATTTTTTTTGACACTTAGAATTTTTTTTGACACTTAGAATTTTTTTTGACACTTAGAATTTTTTTGACACTTAGAATTTTTTTTGACACTTAGAATTTTTTTTGACACTTAGAATTTTTTTTGACACTTAGAATTTTTTTTGACACTTAGAATTTTTTTGACACTTAGAATTTTTTTTGACACTTAGAATTTTTTTTGACACTTAGAATTTTTTTTGACACTTAGAATTTTTTTTGACACTTAGAATTTTTTTTGACACTTAGAATTTTTTTTGACACTTAGAATTCTTTTTGACACTTAGAATTTTTTTTGACACTTAGAATTTTTTTGACACTTAGAATTTTTTTGACACTTAGAATTCTTTTTGACACTTAGAATTTTTTTTGACACTTAGAATTTTTTTTGACACTTAGAATTTTTTTTGACACTTAGAATTTTTTTCTAAGTTTTTCCTTCTGGTTACTGACTTCCCTCGTCGGGCACGGGGATTTTCGACTTCCTCCTCCCGACCGAGGGGCCTCATTTTCGGGCATTTTCCTCAGATTTCCAAGCATTTTTAGACACTTTTCCCGACTTTTCCTGCTTACTGATTTCACACTTTTGGCCATTTTTATGCATTTTCCTGGTTACTGATTTCACGCTTTTGGACATTTTCGGAGGTTCCGACGGCTTTTTCGCCTTACTGCTTCGGGCACTTTGCTGACCTTTTCCCGCTTACCCCTTTCAAGGTTTTGGACGTCTCCGGTCGGGTCCGCGCCCCTCGCCCGGGCCGGAACGCCTCCCCGCCGGCCGAGTTCCTCGGGGTCGCCCCCTCGCCCGGGAAAAACCGCTCCCCGCCGTCCCACAGCACTCCGACTCGGCCAGGCAGCCTCACGGGCACAGCGACTCCTGCCCACCTCGGGAACCGACGCCCCGCTCGGGCTCAGGCTCCGAAAAACCACCACAGCGGGGCAGCTACCCTCAATGCAGCCGAAATTCAAACTCCTCCCCTCCGAAAGGCGCGCCTCACCCGGCCACGGCCTCGGAACTGCTCCCCTTCCTCGGGATCGGCCCCTCGCCCGGGAAAACCCGCTCCCCGCCGTCCCACAGCACTCCGACTCGGCCAGGCAGCCTCACGGGCACAGCGACTCCTGCCCACCTCGGGAACCGACGCCCCGCTCGGGCTCAGGCTCCGAAAACCCACAACAGCGGGCAGCTACCCTCAATGCAGCCGAAATTCAAATTCCTCCCCTCCG